>NC_092227.1:9600895-9683395 GCF_036320965.1 Panulirus ornatus
GCAGACAACCCTGTGTTGTACATTTCATCAGCACACATAACGCAGGCATTAGATCAATAAGAGTTTGGTACTGTGTACTTATATCATTACATTGACAAAGGACTATTTATGGAATATATCCATGACAGCCCCCAGTACCCCTTTCTGAGGAAAGGTCTTGTCACTGCCTATGGCCTTCTAGTAGAGAGAGGTTCCTGTAGCCCAAAGTTACCTCCAGAATCTGGAGGGGGAAATGATGAGCTACTCTGCAATGGGCGTTTCTTCCGACGACACTCTGCTCCTGGTGATGATCTCAAAGCCTCGCCAAAACTTGACTTTTCACTCGGGTTACAACCCCGTGCAGGCGGAGTCCGGTAACGCCCGGCGAAAGACTGATATAGATCTGCATGTCATCTGGCTTATCCGGCTCTCTGTCGCTTTCATACACCGTCAAGTGAGCAATTCTTCGGGGATCGACAGGAAAAAGGAGAATGTTTTTTACTGAAGCGTCACTTCTTTAAGCTTTACGCGTCGGACGTATGACTGCATCAATTCCCAACCGTCAAGAAGCTCAGACAGGACATAAAAGCAGGAACTTCTTTGATAATGCACGAAGAGACACTTGTGTCTACATTGTCGAGAGATTAGACACGGCGGCCTGTGATAAGGGTTTGGCTGCGAGGCGAACGTTGCGAGTTGCAGTGGATGTGAGAACTAGGCTGTGGTTAGCTCCCTTGAGGGGGAACAAAGTGGCTAAGGCTGTGGTTAGCTCCCTTGAGGGGGAACAAAGTGGTTAGGGCTGTGGTTAACTCCCTTGAGGGGGAACAAAGTGGCTAAGGCTGTGGTTAATTCCCTTGAAGGGGAACAAAGTGGCTAAGGCTGTGGTTAGCTCCCTTGAGGGGGAACAAAGTGGCTAAGGCTGTGGTTAACTCCCTTGAGGGGGAACAAAGTGGTTTAGCTGTGGTTAATTCCCTTGAGGGGGAACAAAGTGGCTAGGCTTTGTGAACTCCCTCGGCGAACAAAGTGGAAGACCTCCATCAACTATGAGCTCCGAGGAATTCAAAACTGCCTTATATATATCTTCTCAGATGAAGCTAACTCGCGTGGGTGGGGAACCAACCGAAAAATCTACATCAGCTTTGACCATCTGAATATCCTAGCTGCATAATACGTAAGTACATCACATGCTCAAGGCACGATTGGAAGCTTGTTCAAAGATCTTGTTATTATATTCAGATTAGGTAATTACGTTGTTACTGTCTGTTGTACGATTCAGATGTCTAAGTAAAGACAGAAACGAGTGATCATATATATATATATATATATATATATATATATATATATATATATATATATATATATATATATATATATATAAGTTTGTACAATATGGCTAGGCTTTTACAATCACTGTTCGATGCCTATATGACAGATCCTGTTTATCATTATCATTTCTTGTATATTACAAACCCAGTTGTCATCCTATGTGTAACTTGTATACAATAATACATTACTACTCTCTTCTGGCAACAGCCTCATCTTGGGAATATACACGCTCCTCCCGCTCGCCCGGACCCCACGACCCACACGGCCATGTTCGCTAGGTGGCGGAAGGTCGCTCCCAAGAAGCGCTTACACGCCTCCCTACCAGCTTCTACTTCGTGAGTATTCGAGGCGCAGTTCTAGTCTTACTTCACTTGGGTCATGCCATACCGAACCTGAAGTCATGGTGTTCGTTGCGGATGAGGAATGGGTCTAAATAACACCAATATGGAATAAAGGAAGGCATAAGATTCAATATCGTTAAGCTAAACCAGCGCGATCAACGAACTGATTAGAAAGAGGAGAGAGAAGAAGCATAGACTCGCTGATTTAGCGAGGAACGCTTAGTAACCAGTGGTAATGGACACGTTGTATATCTTAGAGCGCTTAGCGTATTTTTTTTTCTTTTTTACTAAACTGGGTGTTGGGTTGAATCATCTATACTGCGCAATGTCACAGTAAAAAGATTAATATATATTTTGTACAGACGTCAAGTTCATTATGAGACCAATTTTGAACAGGAATAAATTCGTGATACCTGACAACATAAAACAGATGACTGTAAAAAAGAAAGTAATAAGGGAAATTTTGTTCGATGAAATAATTAATAAGCTTTTGCAGTTAAAGATATATAAAAAAAAAAAAAAAAATCGTTAAAATAAACGCGTTAGTGTTCTACGTAGGCTGTGAAACATCAGACGCACTGGTCCATCATTGGTCACTTGCACTGAAACAATGAAGCACACACACACACACACACACACACACACACACACACACACACACACACACAGACACACACACACACACAGACACACACACACACATTTACTTTTCCCTTTGAGGGACTAAAATGGTTAGAATAATTGTAAAACCATATAAATCATCGTTTATTATTGGTTAAGTCTGGTATATACTGAATAGATCAAGGAGAGCAGATGGGGAGGAGGGGACGCCCCCCCATCAAACCCCCATCCCTCCCTCATACGCGAAGGGGAGGGGTAGGGGAGGAGGGGGAGGCTTCCGAACGAGAAGCCATCCCAGGTACGCATACAGGATCCCAACACCGGGAGGAAATATGGGATAATTACTGGGATAATAGGTAACTGCAATACTTACGCAGCATTCCCGATTTCTTGAAAGAAAAAAAAAAACTTTGCCTTCTTTATGATGTGGAGTTACCAGGAGAGAATGAAGAAGTGTGATTACGCCCAGATTGTTTACATCACAAGAGCATTTTGAAATTGGATAACACACAAGTAGTGTAGTTTGGAAAGCTTAAATTGCGTTTTCTTTTTTTTTTTTCGCTGTTGAATTAGTTCCGGTTACTGTCTCCTTATCCTGCGATGCTTTACAAGGCCTGGAGTGGAGATAGAGGGGGATTATAATGTTCAGTGTGAGAAAGAGAACGAGTATTGAGCTCAGGAGGGGAAGAACGGTGAGCCGAAGTAAGGAGAGAGTGGAGTCAGACTTGTGTTAGTGACTGAAGGAGGATCACTGATGGAGAGAAGAAGAAAAAGAAGAGAGAGAGAGAGAGAGAGAGAGAGAGAGAGAGAGAGAGAGAGAGAGAGAGAGAGAGAGAGAGAGAGAGAGAGAGAGAGAGAGAGAGAGAGAGAGAGAGAGAGAGAACGTCAGACGTTTAGACTCATCTGATGTTTCTTTTCAGGGAAAATATCAAGTTCTGATACGCAATAACGAGCTGGAAACATGTACTTGACACAAAAAAAATACTGTCGTTAACAAGAGAAATGCTGAGACATTTTTTTCCCTTTTTTTTTAGTTTTTCGTCACCGTCTTCTCCACGCAGCTGATACCGAGTCGGTGAAATATAAAGAAGAAACTCACGAGGTAAATAAAGAGAACGATCATGCTAGATCTAAGGACATGACTCACGTCCCTCGGGTTCAGTAATCCTGATTATCATACAGGGGGGGAGGGAGGGAATCCCTGAGCCTTTTGTGTGAGGCACGATGCTTACCAAATGGAGCCTCTTGGCGCGAGAAGTTTCACGCGCAGGTTCAAGACATAGCGCCTCTCTTTTTCTAAATATGAATATTCTATATCCAAGTTTAATACTAGTATTCGCAAGTCTGTGTACAGTCAGACAAACTTCAAGATGGACGCTTCTCGTCAAACGCGTGCCCAGTCGTGGGACGCGACCGTGACTGACGTTGCGACGTGGCAACAGAGGGACTGGTATGAACACTGGGCAGTTAGTGTCTTTAGACTTCTCGTGAGCGTGGCGTTTCTACCCGGTGAGTACGACGACGGTACGACGCTTGAGGTCGACGGCGCGACGCTTGCGGACGACGGCGCGACGCTTGCGGACGACGGCACGACGCTTGAGATCGACGGCGCGACGCTTAAGGTCGACGGCGCGACGCTTGAGATCGACGGTGCGACGCTTGCGGACGACGGCGCGCTTGAGAACGACGATGCGACGCTTGAGGTCGACGGCTCGACGCTTGAGGTCGACGGCGCAACGCTTGAGGTCGACGGCGCAACGCTTGAGGTCGACGGCGCGACGCTTGAGGTCGACGGCGCAACGCTTGAGGTCGACGGCGCGACGCTTGTGGTCGACGGCGCGACGCCGCTTGCAGACGACGGCGCGACGCTTGAGGTCGACGGTGCGACGCTTGAGGTCGACGGCGCGACGCTTGAGGTCGACGGCGCAACGCTTGAGGACGACGGCGCGACGCTTGTAGTACGACGGCGCGACGCTTGTATACGACGGCGCGACATTTGCAGACGACGGAGCGACGCTTGGCCTCCGACGTGTTTCCTCAGAGCTCGGGGCCGTCATGCTCAGGAGCAAGGGACCTCCTCCTCCCTCGTGAGAGTATTAGTAATTCTTCTAACGCAGAGATGAGCTGGGAGATGGTTTCATGATGAACGTCACTTGACGAGATGTTCCTCATGGCTGCAGCAGTCCTTTACAATGACAACACAGGATAGTGTGGATGGTGGTGGTCTGTCAGACGCGCGGAGTGACACCAACCCACGCGGCCAACCTCGGGATTGAGGGCACAAACCTCTCAAACACGTTGATTGTCGCGAACTTCACCATTGTGGTGCAAAGGGCGCCGCCCAACACACAGGGAATAATAGGGTTATACCGCCACCAGGTATTCCAGGAGGTGGGGCTGCAGGGGCTGCTGCTGGAATGAATTTTGCCTTTCCAGTGACGGTCTTATTCCTGGACCATCATGATACGCCCCAGAAGTACTGCTGGAAGTTCCAGTGAAGAAGTTTCCTTCACCATTCTTTGCATCCTTGCGACACACATGTATTGGTCCGAATCACAATGGCCTCCAACCACTTCGCTGGCGGACTAATTCAGAAGACTTCGATTACTGTGATAACGTCTAGAAATGAGTTTATAACCTGATGATGAATAGAAAGGTTGTGGTCTGTATCTTCATAAAACCTCTCGCGGTTCTCGACCCCCCACTCATGCACACGTCCCAACCGAGGGACGAATAATAATTCTTGAGACATTAAACCCTGAAGACATATTCCCTTCAGCGTAACAATACGGGAGTAGGTCAACAACACGGGAGTAGGTCAACAATACGGGAGTAGGTCAACAACACGGGAGTAGGTCAACAATACGGGAGTAGGTCAACAATACGGGAGTAGGGCAACAATACGGGAGTAGGTCAACAATACGGGAGTAGGTCAACAACACGGGAGTAGGTCAATAATACGGGAGTAGGTCAACAACACGGGAGTAGGTCAACAATACGGGAGTAGGTCAACAATACGGGAGTAGGTCAACAACACGGGAGTAGGTCAACAACACGGGAGTAGGTCAACAACACGGGAGTAGGTCAACAATACGGGAGTAGGTCAACAATACGGGAGTGAGTAAACCTAAGAATGAAGCGTCCTACAATACAGCTTGAGTCTCTCTGACTCTCTGAAGTCCTCTAGAAATACAACCTTAGAGCGTTACTTATGAACGTCGATGGACTGGCTGTGTATTGGATGATGGACTGGGTGTGGACTGCACGGACTGGCTGTGGACTGGATGGACCGGCTGTGGACTGCATGGACTGGCTGTGTACTGCACGGACTGGCTGTGGATTGGATGGACCGGCTGTGGACTGCACGGACTGGCTGTGGATTGGATGGACTGGCTGTGTACTGGATGATGGACTGGGTGTGGACTGCACGGACTGGCTGTGGACTGGATGGACCGGCTGTGGACTGCATGGACTGGCTATGTACTGCACGGACTGGGTGTGGATTGGATGGACCGGCTGTGGACTGCACGGACTGGCTGTGGATTGGATGGACTGGCTGTGGACTGCATGGACTGGCTGTGGACTGCACGGACTGGCTGTGGACTGCATGAACTTGCTGTGGACTGCATGGACTGGCTGTGGACTGCATGAACTTGCTGTGGACTGCACGGACTGGCTGTGGACTGACGGTGGACTGGTGCGTCGTAGCTGGCGTGACTCACCACTGCCACTCTCGTCTCATTTAGCTCCCACAATGAAGAGGATGAAACTAATATTAATTCTTGGCCTTGCTGGCGCCCATCCTAGTGTGGTGGTGGTGGTGAGGGTGGAGGGTGTTGGGGTATAGGACGACCTCCTGCCGGAGAGGACGTGGCTGTGTTGAGGCGCCACAGGTGTCCCAAAGGGGGACACCTGCCAAAGGGGGACACCTGCCAAAGGGGGACACCTGCCAAAGGGGGACAGCTGCCAAAGGGAGGGAGGAGGGACGCATGGGTGGGAGGAAGACGGGTGTATATCTTGGTGGAGAAGGCCGGTGTGGTGCCGCCGCAGCGCGCTTCCGAGGCGTGAGCTCCCCTACCTGACCCTGACCCGGGGAATGCTACCTCGGGAACGCCGAGGAAGGAACGGCCGTCGCGGGAAAGGAGGCGGGGGTGGAGGAAGCAGGCAGACAGACAGACAGACAGACAAGAGGGAGAGAAATCCAAACATGACAGGCGCGACAGAGTGTGCGTGTGCGTGTGTGTGTGTGTGGGAGGGAGGTCTTCTCTCCAGGGGGGAAGGGGGGAACCTCTGCATGTTGTGGATAACGAGGAGGAGTGAGTACCATCTCTCTCCCTCTGAATAAAGGAACGCTTCCCCCCTCTCACGGACGACGTGCCTTGCTGTGATTACGGGCACTGATGAATATGAGAGAGAGAGAGAGAGAGAGAGAGAGAGAGAGAGAGAGAGAGAGAGAGAGAGAGAGAGAGAGAGAGAGAGAGAGAGAGAAAGGCTTTCCAAGGCCCGATATGCCTGATCCCTTGCCTGAATGGCCTCAGACCACGAGCGGTTGAGCCATGGGCTGGGATGAAGAGGTCGCCTTGCAAGGAGAGGGAAGGGATCGATGCTTCCATTCCCACAAGAAGAACAACTTTTGCTATGCGTCTGGCGGAGACACACAGACAGAAGCATCGCCACATAAAGAGACGGTAATTTACGGGGACAGACAGAAGCATCGCCACATAGAGAGACGGTAATTCACGGGGACAGACAGAAGCATCGCCACATAAAGAGACGGTAATTTACGGGGACAGACAGAAGCATCGCCACATAAAGAGACAGTAACTGACCAAAGAAAAGTTAGACGAGAAGTTACGTAAAGTCATCCAAGGCAGCTTTGTTGATCAGGCGAATATATTTTACGATAAATAAAAAAAATACGATAAATCTTCACTCTCCTTCATTTTGAAAATTGACGTTACATTAGCATGCATACAGTCCACTGGCACCTTCCCGCTTTGTTAAACATTTGCTGAAAAGTGTGGTGATCGGGGATGCTGTCTTGCTGGCTTACTTAATCACGTCATTCCTTAATTACTGACTTATCAGTTCACTTAATTACTTACTTATCAGTTCACTTAATTACTTACTTATCGGTTCACTTAATTAGATTCAATTTGTCTAGACATGTAATTACTTCATAGCATTTGATATTCCGTATTCATGATTCTTTTCCATTTTCGGGGGGCCCCGCCCCGCGCGCCCGCCCCCCCAAAGGGGTACCCCGTCGACCAACACCCACCCCCCCTCCCCCGGGGGGCATTTACCCAGACTAAGGGGAACACGTGACCTGGCACCACCCCCTTCCCCCAGGTCAATGTACCAGGACCCTGTGAACACGTGACCTGGTACCACCACCTCCCTCCCTCCCTGGGGCCACGTGACATGGTACCCCCATCCCCCCTAGGGCCATGTACCAGGACCCTGGGGGTACACGTGACCTGGTGTACCCCCCCTCCCTTCCCCTAGGTCAATGAAGTCGATGTACCAGGATCCTGTGGACACGTGACCTGGTACCCCCATTCCGCCCCCCCCGTGGGGCCATGTACCAGGAGGACCCTGTGGACACGTGACCTGGTACCCCCATCCCCCATAGGGCCAAGTACCAGGACCGTATGGACACGTGACCTGGTACCCCCATCCCCCCTAGGGCCAAGTACCAGGAGGACCCTGTGGACACGTGACCTGGTACCACCCCCCCCACAACCCTCCAGGTCCAATGGGAGACAGAGGGAGAGGAAACTCACACACGTAACTCTGGGCACACAGGAGGGAGGAATGAGTACCACAGCCTCAGGTCAGGCGCAGGGTACCGCGGGAGGTTGTCACCTTGCTCCCTCCACCATCTCGCCCCACTCGGCTCAACTGGTCAAAAAAAAGAAAAGAAAGAAAAAAAAAACATAAGAGGAAACTAGGGTATCTGTTATCCTTGGAGGCAGCGGCCTCCTCCCTCCTCCTACTCCTCCCTCCTCCTCCTCCTCCTCCTCCTCCTCCTCGAGATAGAGGGGACATTAAGGTCGGTGATATAGCAGATTAGATAAGCACAACGTGTGGGCAACGTGAGGCGATATCGTTCACGCTAAACGTACGAAAGCTTAAAGAAAAAAAAAACCGTACGCAAGGTTTAAAAAACCCTACGAAAGGTTAAAAAACCGTACGAAAGGTTAAAAACTCGTATGAAAGGTTAAAAACCCGTGCGAAAGGTGAGAAAACCGTAAGAAAGGTTAAAAACCGTACGAAAGGTTAAAAACTCGTATGAAAGGTTAAAAACTCGTATGAAAGGTTAAAAACCGTACGCAAGGTTAAAAAAAAAACCGTACGAAAGGTTAAAAAACCATACGAAAGGTTAAAAACTCGTATGAAACCCGTGCGAAAGGTGAGAAAACCGTAAGAAAGGTTAGGTATGTATATTTGCGTGTGTGGATGTGTATGTATATACATGTGTGTGGGTTGGTCCTTTCTTTCGTCTGTTTCCTTGTGCGACCTCGCCAACGCGGGAGACTGCGACAAAGCAAAATAAATAAATAAGTAATAATAATAATAATAATAATAATAATAATAATAATAATAATGATAATAATGATAATAATAATAATGATATTTTCAAATACGTGTCCATCAGGTAGACGGGTAAAGGGACTCGTGTGATCCCAGTTTAGACCTTCTCATTGTGTTCGCGTCTCTGACCCCACCCGGCAACTTGGACTTTTCATAGCATACTATCCCGCTCCTCATACCTTTGTTTCGTGATCTATTTCTACACTGAACCTGTGCACTATCCCGCTCGCAATATCAGTGTATATTTTCAAATTGAACCTGTACACTACCCAGCTCCCAATACCTTTGTTTATCTATTTCTAAACTGAACCTGTACACTATCCTCCTCCCAGTATAGGTGTTTATCTACGTCTACATGGAACCTGTACACTACCCTGCTCCTAAGACCTTTGTTTATCTATTTCTTCATTGAACCTGTACACTACCCCGCTCCTAAGACCTTTGTTTATCTATTTTTAAACTGAACCTGTGCACTATCCTCCTCCCAATACCGTTGTTTATCTATTCTTAAACTGGACCTGTTCTCTCCAGGGTTTGATATATATATATAAACATTCCATCTACATCCGCCTCACTTATCTACATTATGTATATGTAAACCTCATGTCAAATTATCCTTCACTTTGTGCCAGCTGGAGAGAGGAAAGTTGCTGTTGATCTGTCCTCCCCGCGGGCAAGCTGGCCGGTACGAACGAACGATCAATTCTGTCATCATCTTTCCTCTGTGTAGCCTCGAGGGGCATCTATCATCCTTCCTGTATTGTGGTAAACCAAAACTATACCTCGTCATAGGGCTGAAGCCTAGCCAAATGCCAAGTACAACCTGAATATTCCTCTTACGAATGAGTTCAGTACGACATCTGGTTTTTGTTCCCAACACAGGTGCCTTGTCCCTACCTCCTTAGTAGTGAACACTGTCCCTCAATCTTTCCTTTGCCCTGATGTAGGTGGGTAGGAAATGGTTGGCTGGCTGCTCATCGACGTCAAGCCACACACACACACACCTACCTGTTGATTTAATCTTGAACACCACCTTCAGGTGTTGAGGATAATCCCAGACCAAGTCCAGCCTCACTGTGGACGTGGCCCATGGGCACGTGTGATAAATGTATGGAATAAAGACATTATAGACAGAGACAATAACTAGAGACAATGAAACTAACTTGATTCAATATTGTTCATCTCATGTAACGTAGATTGAGCGTGGCTTAATCATCTAAATCTATATGAACAGAATGTACGCAAATTTGTTTAGATACGTAGATTCAGCATGACTTGATTATGCAAATCTATATGAACAGAATGTACATAAATGTGTTTAGATACGTAGATTCAGCATGACTTAATTATGTAAATACATATGAGCACAATGTACGTAAGTCTGTTTAGACATCAAGAAAGAAAAAGAGAAAGAGTAATTATTAAGATCCGAGGTTTTCATACATCCATGTTCTATTTACCCCCCCTCCTCACCTCACCTCTTCTTCACCACACTCTTTCGCCCAGGAATCCGCTGACCAACCCATCCCGAATTCTCGCAACTCTCGAAAAACCCGTCCGGACCTCCAGCCAACAATTACGAGATATTTATAGCCGGACCTCGAACAGCCGCCTCGTTTGTACCCTAGACTTCCACCAACGGTAAAGTCTTCACGAGACGCCGGCGCTGAACACGGCCGTGGCATGATCCTCTTCTTCCACGAAGGTCGTTCAGTCGTCGAGCTAACGCGGAGGGAAATCGTCTTGTCATCGGTGCGGTCGCCTTCATCTCTCCCTACATCCTCTTGGGGCTCTGAAGTGCTGGTAATATAGCCGTGGGTGCGTTCTACTCGGCTAGTGTGCCGGCAGAAGGACCGGTTCACCTCTAAGGTCGCTACTAACTGGCTCTCTCTCACACACGACCAGGGTACGTGGCAAGCCCACGAGGTTCCACCAGTCTGTGTTCTCCAACAACAACAATATGTCTTCATATGCTGGACTATATACGCAGAGGGAGAAATGTATATATATATATATATATATATATATATATATATATATATATATATATATATATATGTCTATGTATGTATATGTATACATAAGTTGAAATGTATAAGTATGTATATGTGTGTGTGTGTGTGCGTTTATGTATAGGCATGTATATGTGGGTGGGTTGGGCCATTCTTTCGTTTGTTTCCTTGCGCTACCTCGCTCACGCGGGAGACGGCAAGAAAGTATAATAACTAAATATCTAACATACTTAATCGCCTATTCCCGCGTCAGCGAAGTAGCGCCAGGAAACAGATGAAGAATGGCCCATCCACCCATATACACATATATATATTCACAAGCACCCATACACGCACATATACATACATGTACATATCAACATATACACATATAAATACATATACAAACACAGACATTTATCATTTATCTATTTTGCTATGTCGCTGTCTCCCGCGTTAGCGAGGTAGCGATACACAGACATATACATGTATATACGTGTGTATGTATTCATAGTTGCTTGCCTTCATTCATTCTGGCGCTACCCCGCCCCACAGGAAACAGCAAAGCTACCCCCGTGCTTCAGCGAGACAGCGCCAGGTAAACCAGACCATATCGGCAGCACACATGCAATAGGATTCTAAATGACCCGAGGCCGTGTTTCCTCCTCCACCCCACTTCTTGTTCGACCTCATCAATCCGTACCAAGAGGGCGGGAGAGCCCGAGTTGCGAATTACGATCAATATATACGATGAGCTTTACGTCGCCCGGCAGAGAACGACTCCGCGTGAAGATTATATGTCATCCTCCCGACAGAGAACGACTCTGCGTGAAGACTATATGTCATCCTCCCGACAGAGAACGACTCTGCGTGAAGACTATATGTCATCCTCCCGACAGAGAACGACTCTGCGTGAAGACTATATGTCATCCTCCCGACAGAGAACGACTCTGCGTGAAGACTATATGTCATCCTCGATGTGACACCTAGTGGAACACGAGCTTTCTTTTTCTTTACAGCTGTTTTGATCAAGTTAACGACCGCTTACGATGAAGGAGACACACCCTATCTTGTCTCACTGTGTCAGAGAGATGTTCTTATTTTTCTTCTTCTTCTTCTTTGCTTTTTGCAGATAATACCAACGAAGCCATCGCCGTTTTACTCGGTAAAAGTAGGTCGTCCGTGGAGGCTCGCTCGCTAGCTCAATCGCCCTCGTGTTAAACGGGTACTTGCATGTCCCGGAAGCGTCAGACGCCGAGGCTGAGAGAGAGAGAGAGAGAGAGAGAGACGGGCGCGGTTGGGTTGGATTCCACCACCCCCACACACAACTATGATCACACACACACACACACACACACACACACACACACACCCCTCCCTCCAAAGTCATGTCGGTCGCGTCGGAGACGAGTCACTGCGGCGGTAATCACGCGCGCAAAACTTCGGTTCCCGGAGCAAGCACGTGCAACGCAGCCGGGGGGGGGGGGGGGGGGGGGGGGAAGACATGGAACGCTCGACGAGTCGGCACGCGACGTGTGCTTGAACGCTGTGGTACAGGTATCTCGCCTGCTAGTCATCTACGTGTTTGCTGGGACGTTTACGCGCCAGCATGTGCTGCCAGCGAACTGACGTCTTCGGCGCTGAAGAATGATGTTAAGTTTCCTTGATGACAAACACGTGCTAAATCTTCAGTTCAATTACCTCTGATCCGCATTTTTACACACATAATCTTGGATAACTATATCTTCATTCTTTCGCACAAGTTCAAAGCTTCCCGCTTTAGCGATGTAGCGCCAGGAACAGACGAAGAAAAAAGGCCTCGCTCGTTCGCATCTGTTCCCTAGCTGTCATGTGTAACGCATCGAGACCACAGCTCCATACCCTTAACCAGGCCCCACAGACCTTTGCGTAGTTTCTCCCAGATCCTTCGCATGCCCAGGTTCACTCCAGTGACAGCACGTCGATCCCTGTATACCACAACGCTCCAAATCTCTTTATCCCCGTGCACTCACTCCTTTGACCCTCCTGCATGTTCAGGTCCCGATGGCTCAAAAATCTATTTCACCACATCTTTTCATCTCCAGTTTGGTCTCCCACTCCTTCCATTTCTGACTCTGTCAATCTTTCCTCAATCATCCTCTCCATATGTCTAAACCATTTCAACACACCCTCTTCTGCCCTCTCAACCACACTCTTCCTAATGACTCACCTCTTATCATTACCTACTCGATCAAACCACCTCACATCACATTTTGTCCTCAAGACCTTTCATTTCCAACACATCCACCCTCACTCACACATCCTCACCTATAAGCCCCACATCCATACGACATCGCTAGTGTTCATCGTATGCGAACAGTTGATGGCATTCTAAAGTCAGGTGAAAAAAAATAATGCATCGGCTCCTTGCTTGCAACACTCGATGGAAAGAGTTAGTTGTTCAAGTGTTCTGGGATGCGCTGAGCCTCACATGTAGAGGAATGTTAAGATGTGTTTCATCACGTCTCGTGGTCACCTGAAGCCTTCCCATATCTGTAATCATTTGAGTGTCTGACTATTATGGGTCACGTCCTCTCTCTCTCTCTCCCTCCCTCCCTCTCTCTCTCTCTCTCTCTCTCTCTCTCTCTCTCTCTCTCTCTCTCTCTCTCTCTCTCTCTCTGACGTTGGTTGGTGGCGCAGCAAGCCAGCTCGAGCACCACCGGCAGTGGCTGTGAAGTTCCCTCTTCCCCTCTGCCCCAAGGACAGTTTGCTGTGTTTCCTTCCTTGCCTCGTGTGCTGCGTTCTCTCTCTCTCTCTCTCTCTCTCTCTCTCTCTCTCTCTCTCTCTCTCTCTCTCTCTCTCTCTCTCTCTCTCTCTCTATCTATCTATCTATCTATCTATCTTACTGTGGACGGACTGTGCTCATTATCCCCTCACAAGGTGTTGGAATAGAAACCAAGAAAGCTCGGAGTTTCTTCACTTCTCATCACACTTACTATATTTGGCATCTTTTGGGGAGAAGTGTTACGTGCTACCAGTGCTCGATAAGTGATGAACATGGTCATAGAACTTACAGAATAGAGAGAAGCCACCTATGTGTTGGACCTACGACGGAATTTTCCTATTAGAAAAAAAGAAAGAAAAAAAAAAAAAAGCTCACCACGGGGGGGGGGGGGATATACGGAATTAAGCACAACGAGTCGTGTGCGTTTAGCGGATGCCCAGCGTTATGTGTTAGATAGATAGATAGATAGAGAGATAGATATATAGATAGAGATAGATATATAGATAGATAGAGAGATACATAGATAGATAGATAGATAGATAGAGAGAGAGAGAGAGAGAGAGAGAGAGAGAGAGAGAGAGAGAGAGAGAGAGAGAGAGTGTGTGTGTGTGTGTGTGTGTGTGTGTGTGTGTGTGTGTGTGTGTGTGTGTGTGTGTGTGTGTGTGAACGCAGCACATGAGGCAGGAAGGAAACACAGCAACCTGTCCTTGGGGCAGAGGGGAAGAGGGAACTTCACAGCCACTGCAGGTGGTGCTCGAGCTGGCTCGCTGCGCCACCAACCAACGTCAGAGAGAGAGAGAGAGAGAGAGAGAGAGAGAGAGAGAGAGGGGGGGGGGGGGGCAAGCAGGCTAATGTCCCACTTCCTTCAAGCAGACAAGAGGCATTGTGTTATTCCCGGAATTTTCACGTCTATCATCTCTAGGTAACGTCCTGACGTGGTGGTGGTGGGGGGACACACACACACACACACACACACACACACACACACACACACACACGGGCGCGCGACCTTCATCCTCTCTAACACTCACCCACTGTACACGTCCTCCAGCCTCACTCTCAGGACCAAACAGCGACACATCCCCGTACGTCCAGGGAGATTTCAACGTACTAGATTCCCATGTAATAATATCATCTGCGTGGTGACATGCTTCAAACCGAGAGCGAGGAAACTTGACTTCGGTGTTCTGCTTGGGAAGAACGAGGGCGGGAATACGCGTCACTGAGGAAAACCCAAGTTTCGGGAGGTACTGTATCATGTTACTGTAGGCCGTCCACCAAACGTTGCCCTTGTGTTCAGGAAACATCCCTTGGGCAGGAGGAAGTGTGTGTGTGTGTGGGGGGGGGCGCTGAGGCTTGGGGCCGGGGCTAGGGTGTTGGGCGGAGGAGGAGGAGTAAGTAGGAGGAAGCGGCAGGGGGACTCAATACGTAACAAGGCTGAGCAAGTCGGTCTCCCCACATGACTCACTGTGACGCACTCCCTTCCCAGTAAGGTATCACACTGCTGGATTTAGTTAAATGCCTGTGAGACTGTGACAGACGTGGTCATCTACCCCAGGTCAAATCAATATAACAAAGTTCTTAATTCATTAAGGTCATGTTGGTGAGGGTTAGCAGACTGGCTTATGTTACCACATCGTCCCACGGGGTCGTGTCGATTTCTACCAGTACGATCAAGCAATAACACGGTCCACATCGGTAGACTTAGTCCACACATATGTGCAAGATGATCCATATAGACAGACTAAATTCTTCGCAGGGAAGAAAAAAAAAAGACTTACGGATATTTCGTTTCATTTTTCTTTTTTTTTTTTTAGCGGCTGGTTTAGTATGAAGTCTGGGCACCTCACCTAACCAGGAAAGTAAAATCTTCCAGGAGATCATGGTTTAGTATGAAGTCTGGGCACCTCACCTAACCAGGAAAGTAAAATCTTCCAGGAGATCATGGTTTAGTATGACGTCTGGGCACCTCACCTAACTAGGAAAGTAAAATCTTCCATGAGATCATGGTTTAGTATGACGTCTGGGCACCTCACCTAACTAGGAAAGTAAAATCTTCCAGGAGATCATGGTTTAGTATGAAGTCTGGGCACCTCACCTAACCAGGAAAGTAAAATCTTCCATGAGATCATGGTTTAGTATGACGTCTGGGCACCTCACCTAACTAGGAAAGTAAAATCTTCCATGAGATCATGGTTTAGTATGACGTCTGGGCACCTCACCTAACCAGGAAAGTAAAATCTTCCAGGAGATCATAGAGGGTTATCCGAGGGAGGAGGGAGGAGAAAATGACTCGTAACTGGAAATACACGTCAGTCATTCTTTCTTGTATGACGATACTGTTGGGCTGTGTCATACGGCCGCTTCGAACACCATCATTACTGTTTCCCGTGAAGGCGAGGAACACTGCGTGAATCATGCGTTCGTGAAGATAATTCGTGAATCATGCGTTTGTGAAGATAATTCGTGAATCATGCGTTTGTGAAGATAATTCGTGAATCATGTGTTTGTGAAGATAATTCGTGAATCATGCGTTTGTGAAGATAATTCGTGAATCATGCGTTTGTGAAGATAATTCGTGAATCATGCGTTTGTGAAGATAATTCTTGAATCATGCGTTCGTGAAGATAATTCGTGAATCATGCGTTTGTGAAGATAATTCGTGAATCATGCGTTTGTGAAGATAATTCGTGAATCATGCGTTCGTGAAGATAATTCGTGAATCATGCGTTTGTGAAGATAATTCGTGAATCATGCGTTTGTGAAGATAATTCGTGAATCATGCGTTTGTGAAGATAATTCGTGAATCATGCGTTTGTGAAGATAATTCGTGAATCATGCGTTTGTGAAGATAATTCGTGAATCATGCGTTTGTGAAGATAATTCGTGAATCATGCGTTCGTGAAGATAACTCGTGAATCATGCGTTCGTGAAGATAACTCGTGAATCATGCGTTCGTGAAGATAATTCGTGAATCATGCGTTTGTGAAGATAATTCGTGAATCATGCGTTTGTGAAGATAATTCGTGAATCATGCGTTTGTGAAGATAATTCGTGAATCATGCGTTCGTGAAGATAATTCGTGAATCATGTGTTTGTGAAGATAATTCGTGAATCATGCGTTTGTGAAGATAATTCGTGAATCATGCGTTTGTGAAGATAATTCGTGAATCATGCGTTTGTGAAGATAATTCGTGAATCATGCGTTTGTGAAGATAACTCGTGAATCATGCGTTTGTGAAGATAATTCGTGAATCATGCGTTTGTGAAGATAACTCGTGAATCGTGTGTTTGATATAATTTCTATTCTCTAATAATATACCAACATACAAACGTAAACAAATGGATCTGCGAATAAAAGCAAAGGAGACTCACATGCTGGAGAACCTGTTGCACAGAGGGACACAGTCGGCCATATATGCAGTGAGAGGGGCGATGCACTGCAGCGAGAGCGTGTATGGTGGCGGTCGGATGATCTTGAACACCTGGTGTTCCAGTTTCAACTGGTGGTCATAACTCACGATGACGGCCCGAGTGATCGTGGCAGTCGACTGCCTTTCAAGCCCAAATAACCAACCAGTCAACCAACCAACCTCTCTGATGACCGATCAACCAACCAACCTCTCTGGTGACCGATCAACCAACCAACCTCTCTGATGACCGATCAACCAACCAACCTCTCTGATGACCGGTCAACCAACCAAGCTCTCTGATGACCGATCAACCAACCAACCTCTCTGATGAACCAGAGAAGTAGTCACTGATTACTATCACCTCACCTAGGCAGACAAGCCATCTTTCACCTGCTTCCTTGTACTTCCCTTTCTAATCTTCCACATTCATTTGATCATCGTTTTTCCTTGACCTCCACCAGTTCGCGTCCTGGGACCACGAGGGCAACAAGTGGATGACAGCGGCTTGAGGCAGCGTTACATAAAACACAAGTACAAATAAGATGGCACGGTAAAAAGGCATTCGTGTATACCCACAGGCAGGTAATACGCAACAGAGGCAGCAACACTTATGTACACAGAGACAGACGCACCAACAACAAAACAGGCACAAGTATGTATATATGTGCCACACAAATACACAGTTACAACCTGTAGCAAACATACTTACACAAGGGGAGACATAAGCATTGTACACAAAGAGGCAGGAAGGGCAAAGAGATATTCTGAGATAGTCACGCACAAAACAGAAAGCAAATGATATATATACACCATGAACCAGAGAGAGAGAGAGAGAGAGAGAGAGAGAGAGAGAGAGAGAGAGAGAGAGAGAGGCAACATTCCTGCTTGAATTCCTGTGAGGAGTGCCAGGCAACTTGGCACCGTGGCCCCAGCGCTAGGCTGTGCCAGGCGGCGGGGTCGCAGCGCGGCTCCCGCGCCACGCATGTGGTGTCGCGCCGCAGGTTTGTTGCATAACGCTCCTCTCCGTGCGCCCTCCTGCCTTCATCAGCCAACTCTCGTGTCATATTCCGACACCAGGTCTTCCTCCACTCTCCCAACAACAAAATCATTCTCGTGCGAGGATACATCGGCATCCATAGGCGAAAAGGTCTCTCTCTCTCTCTCTCTCTCTCTCTCTCTCTCTCTCTCTCTCTCTCTCTCTCTCTCTCTCTCTCGCCTGTCGAGCCGAAGAGCCTAACCTTATCAATCAAACGAGTGTGATAGGCGCAACAAGCACGTCCGGACCTCGGTACAGTTACATGGCTTATTAACTGTGTGGTCCCAGCAGGCAGGGCAGCCCACCCTCACCCCCCTGGCTGTGCGAGAGAGCCAGACACTCGTGTCCATGTGTTTCCAGCCCAGCCCAGCCCCAGCCCAGCCCAGGGACGGACAGCAACCTTGATACAGCTGGTCATAGTAGTTGGCTGGGCTCGGCGAAATCATGCCGCTTCCTAATCTGAGCGAAAGCCACACGGAAAACAGGTCATTGTTTACGTAAATGTATCTATTTTCAAACGCGTCTTCGTCATAGACACGATAAGGTTAGCTCCACTCACTTACACCGAGTGTTATCGTGCAAGCAGAACGCGAGAAGCAATGAATGGAATCCCCATGTCTTATGAATGAGCCGAGCGATGCGTGAAAAAGACAAAGCGAGCGAAGTACAGCGGCAACTGGAGGCCCCGGGAGGAGAGGACCCCACGAGCGAGCGCGGCGGCCATGAGGCAGTGTTGCAGCGGACGGTGGCCGAGCAGCGTCTTAATCAAGCCTCTCTTGTTGGGCAGGGGGTCTTGCCTCCACCCAACCCCGTCCCACATAGTGCACTAGTGCTTGCCAAACAACGAAGGTACTGTTCCACGGAACGGATTATAAAAAAAAAAAAAAGGAATATTTATATATTCATATCAGAAAGAACAGGCACAACAAAATGGTATTTGTGAAAGTCCATGTGGTATGCTGGGTACTGGGCATTGAGACGCATATGAGAAAGAGAAATTTTCCTTCGTGGCTGTAAAAAAAAAAAAAATTTTTCCCTGTAGCCTAAAAACTGGTCATCGCGAAACAGTCTAGCAGCAAAAACCGCATTTACATATGTATAGAGACGGATTCCAAATATTTTCGTTATAATGAGGTAAGAGTTTGTATCGCAAGTTAATACTAACATCACTTTAATGCTAAGTAAATTATGGGCCACAATTATTAGCCGGACGCTTCTATTATTAACTCCAAATATCTATCGAGCTTTTAAGTAAATATACCAGAGTAGCTAACTGAATGATGTTAGGCATAGCAAGGTTAATGGTTCATTAGCATTTAATCTATATATATATATATATATATATATATATATATATATATATATATATATATATATATATATATATATATAATTTAAAAATCTTATGCTTAGAAATACATCTCAGCACTAATTCTTGGTGACGGTAAAGTAGTTTGCGGCTTCGGGATGCAGTGTATGGTATGTGGTTATGCTTAAGTAATGCTTTCTAACCAAGGGCATGATTACAATTGTCTGGTCAACCTCATGAAACGTCAGTGGTGGAGTCGACCAGATAGAACGTGAAACTTATCATAATGAATTAGCGGACTATGGAGAAATGAAGACCTCCTGGCCGTGCAAAGCTAATGTATTCAGACAGTTCTATAGATGCTGACTCAGTAATAAAAAAAAAAAAAATGGTGTAGATATTAATGTAATCAGATCGTATTTCAGTGCCGTTAATCAACTAAAACCACAATATCATCTGGTGTACTGTAACATTAGATCGTGAGGCAGGTATATCAAGTGTAAGACAGCTTACAGTCAGTGCTCTAAACAAGATATGCTCTAGATAAGGAGTTACTGATAAAATAGATTTCACAATCGCATAAAAATCATGCTTAGATATAACGTTTTCTATTATGACTTTCTCAAAGAAAATTAGAATACAGGAGTAACTACGTCAATCTACACCATGCACCCCGTTTCGAGAGATTTCTTCGTGAATAAAATGACACAAGTCTTCCATAAAGAGTATTGGAGAGAGATATATGCATAAGAGAAAGATCGGATCGTACCCAGCGGAACAAACGTCACACACCACAGGGCTGGGAAACGGCAGACTGCCTACGTCAAGGACATCTGGTCCAGAATAAACTGTTACATGGTCTAATTTCTAGAGTGAAAAAAAAAAATATATATATCTAATCTTATCTCATACATATTGAGCAAAAATAACCAAGCGAGTTTTGGTTGAGTTGAGAGTTAATTTTACTCCGTAAGTGTTTACATCTAGGTGGCGCATGGGTTGAAAAATACACGACAGTTGTCCTTTTATGATGTGGTGCCGTGTGGAAAACTCAAGGTGCAGTATCTGCTGCGTATCAACATAGGACACAGTGTATATATATATATATATATATATATATATATATATATATATATATATATATATATATATATATATATATCATACTATTCGCCATTTCCCGCGTTAGCGAGGTAACATTAAGAACAGAGGACTGAGCCTTTGAGAGAATATCCTCACTTGGCCCTCTCCTCTGTTCCTTCTTTAAGAAAACTAAATACGAGAGGGGAGGATTTCCAGCTCCCCGCTCCCTTCCCTTTTAGTCGCCTTCTACATTCGTCGTGGACAATCGCATGTTTACCAAATGGCGTCCTAGCTACGTCTCTTCGTTGTATATCGACTGACAGTTATATTTCTCTCTTGTGTCTCCCCTGATGATGTGATTATTACACGAAAGTGCACCTGGGAACTTATCGTGTTTCATTTTCCTGTGGACTCTTAGGAATGTGTGTGTGTGTGTGTGTGTGTGTGTGTGTGTGTGTGTGTGTGTGTGTGTGTGTGTGTGTGTGTAGCTTTGAGGCAGAGTCCCAATCCGGAAATAATGGGGTCCTTGGAAGTAAGAAGTCCTTGTTGACATGACTGCACTCCTTTCCGTCCATTGACTTCGAATGCAGCCTAGTCAAAGTGACTTCTAGCTCACGGTGTAGCCGCCACACGAAGGTGAAGTCCAGTAACACACACACACACACACACACACACTAACCCATGAATTTCTGTTCTCCTCCACCAACACGAACAGCCTCGTTAGGACCCAGTGCTTTGTTGCTGTCTAAATTCATTTGTATTCATTTTTGCTGTGCGATACAACACTGTCATCTACTACTACGACTACTTCTACTACTACTACTACTACTACTGCTGCTACTATTTCTACTGTTAATACTACTACTGTTACTACTACTACTACAGCTGTTACTACTACTAGTAATATTTGTACTATTAATACTACTACTGCTACTACTACAATTACTTCTACTGTTTAATAATACTACTACTGCTACGCTACTACTATTACACCTACTAGTTTATTTACATAATCTATATACAACGATATGAGTTTAACTTTAGTCATAACATATACTGTGTTGCAATGCTAAAACTATATTGCAATCTCACCAATAATGATACTAATATTCGAAATCATCATAAAAAATGGTATTGAAATATCAAACAACGGTTGGTCACCTGTGAAGTGGCATTATTGAAAAAGAAAATAAGAATAAAGGCAATATATATTTTTCTCCCCCTTCGTCCGCTCTGATTGGTTAACTCACCATGACGTCATTTCGGCGAAAGGTGATAAGCGGTTCGCCAAAAACCACGTCACTGGTGATCCATTTTCTTTTTCTTTTTATTGGCTTGATCCGTGACGTAAGTCCTGAATGTGCATGACTCTAACCCCACTCCCTGGCGAGGGGATTACCAGGAGAGTAGAAAAGGCAAGTGGGTTAAAAGTAGTTTACCTCTTAACGTAACGTAACGTAACGCAATCTTACCTAACATAAACAAATTTTTTAACTGGAAATGAAAAGAAAACGGAAAATCATTGTTGACACTGGAATTGTCGGCCATCAACAGTCCGTAATTACTTTAAGGTCAGGCATTCGGTTTCATACATACAAGTGATAATAATAATAATAATAATAATAATAATAATAATAATAATAATAATAATAATAAGAATAATCATTATAATAATAATAATAATAATAATAATAATAATAATAATCATTATAATAATAATAATAATAATAATAATAATAATAATAATAATAATAATAATAATAATAATAATAATAAAGTTTTGACAGCACTTGCTCACAAAAATTTATGGTGATTTTGATATTGATATTGATGATCAGAAAAAGCTAAGGTTATTGTTCCATATGATCAATATCATCAGGATCAATATCACGATAACTCGCGTTATCATCAGCGTTATCATTCATTCTCTTATCATCAAGTATTATCGTAATCGTCTGCGCTCGTTACGGGTCTGTGGTCCTGGTTTAACGGGTATGGGTAGGTCTCCGTGACCCATTCAGATGTGCGGTCCGTCTCGAATACGTGACCATAATGTCTCCTCCTCCTCCTCCTCCTCCTCCATGAACTTATCTTTCCAGCCTTTTTGGCCAATATTGTACTTCGAACCCCGTCTGATGTGTCACCTGTCTTTCACTCCCCCGTTCTAAATAGACACTGTAGCTGCCTCTCCCCACAACTGGATTTGATTACACGTCTTCTTCCTCCTTTTTTTTTTATTTATATATATACACCTTGGGTGACTGAACACTCCCTCACCCTCTGACGCGCGCCTCTTCCTGCCACCTATACACTTCCTCCCATCGCTTCCTACGGTTCTGTGAGCCTCCTCTCCCGGGACGCCACAGCAAGTCGTCATTGAACGTCACTAGTCTTCTATCCAATCATCATTATGGCCTTCGCGAGGGGTGGAGGGTGATTCCACCTCCTCCACCCCGCTGGCATCACTTCTCCAAACATGATGTTATCTCTGGTCGTCTTCCGTGAGAGACTCCTGGGAATCCTATGTTGCTGCTGTCCTTGATGTAAATATCGAGAGCTTGCGCCATGGTGCGGCATCGGGGTGTGATCGCCTCGTTTTCTCTATTTCCGTTTTCCACCTTCGCGTGCTTTTCTCGTGTCTCGCTCCCTCCCTGGTCGTTGGGCTGTCCCGAATATTGTCGATGGATCATCTACCACTCCTCCTTAGCCTACCATCGTCTGTTTCCCCTCAGGGTTCTCTCTTGTCTCCCACGCTGTTCCCTCTTTCTATCAAAGATGTCCCATCATTTCACAGGTTAACCAAATGCACTCAAACGCCCCACCTTCTCTCCCTCGGTCCGCATCTCGGTTCGCCACAAGTGCCCTTGTGAATTCGACCATGACTAGATTTTTTCCCCCGGTGGCTCAGTGGCAAGATATGTTTTAGCGATCTAGGGACGCATTTCCTCCTATTTCCCTGCCTGAAACCTCCCCGTAATCTCTCGATCTTCCTTAATGGTTGTGTGATTACACTCACTCAGCACAGTGTACATGCTTGGTTATCACCGTTACTTTAGTAACTCTAAATAGCTAAGTCTGCCTTTAAAGAAATCGAGAGTCCTGTTCAGATGACGAAGACTCTCCTCTTCTAAAAACCTGTGTTCTGGTCTGGCACACATCACCACAAGATGCATTTGTCCTTGTGCTAATACGCTGCTCTCACAGCTTGGGGAGGTTATGATTTGACATGCCCACACGACAGTGTCCAGTCCAAAGCCATTAGCTAAATTGCGTAATACTCGTCACGCCACTGCGTCCCATGATGACTTCACTGTGTGTGTGTGTGTGTGTGCTCGTTGGTAACCCAAGGGTGGGCCGTCGTGGCGTTTGTTTCTTTTCCATCACCGCTAAACTTTTGCAACGGTTCACTTTCCTTGTCTCTTTCCTAACAAGTATGACCTTTAAATGGCAGGGTGTAGCCCCCCTCCCCCCTCTCTCTCTCTCTCTCTCTCTCTCTCTCTCTCTCTCTCTCTCTCGATCATTTAGCTTTTCTCACTTCTTCCCTCAATTCCCTGTTTTTTTTTTTTCGTACGTTTATGTTTTATTTTAGTGCCAGACTTCTATAAAACTTTCGTCCCTGACCGAAAACTTCAACAGTGAAACATTAGAAATTATGATAGTTATAAGTAATTATACTGTGTGTGTGTGTGTATATATATATATATATATATATATATATATATATATATATATATATATATATATATATATATATATATATATATATATTGTGTTGCCGGACTCCGTTTTCTTGTGGTTACGCCACAAGTGACTTCCGGCGAGGCTGTATCAGTGGGGTAGTCCCGTCGACAAACTTCACACTCTAGAGGAGTCAATCCTCTCTCCCTGTTACTGATTGTAGCGCAGCCTTGAAGCCGCATGAATCCCGGGAGAAGTCCTGGGGTCAGAGAGAGAGAGAGAGAGAGAGAGAGAGAGAGAGAGAGAGAGAGAGAGAGAGAGAGAGAGAGAGAGAGAGAGAGAGAGAGAGAGAGAGAAATTCTCAAAGCAGTACTTCTCGAATGAGGCAATACGCTCTTTTATTCCCCGTGTCCAAACTATTCCACAACAAAAGTGGACCAGATCCGAGCACGCTCAAGTTGAAACATTATCAAGACAAGATAAGAGAAGGTAAGATGTCTTTATTGTCAAATTGCATACATGATACAAAATGAAATTCCTTAGCGGCTAGAGGCGCAATTCAAGGTTGAAAAAAAGTATAAGAATTATGTAACAAAAAATTATATAACATCACATAAAAGTACGGCACAAAGTATCACATAAAGAATCACATACTGCCCTCAGAAGCTTATACCACAGGGGGAGCTACAGCGACTGTCATACCACAGGGGAGCTACAGCGACTGTCATACCAAAGGGGAGCTACAGCGACTGTCATACCACAGGGGAGCTACAGCGACTGTCATACCACAGGGGAGCTACAGCGACTGTCATACCACAGGGGAGCTACAGCGACTGTATCATACCACAGGGGAGCTACAGCGACA
Source organism: Panulirus ornatus (assembly GCF_036320965.1). Classification (NCBI taxonomy): domain Eukaryota; kingdom Metazoa; phylum Arthropoda; class Malacostraca; order Decapoda; family Palinuridae; genus Panulirus; species Panulirus ornatus. The sequence continues at coordinate 9,625,899 of NC_092227.1, forward strand.
GTCATACCACAGGGGGAGCTACAGCGACTGTCATACCACAGGGGGGCTACAGCGACTGTCATACCACAGGGGAGCTACAGCGTGTCATACCACATGGACTACAGCACGTCACCACAGGGAGGTAACAGCGACGTCATACACAGCGGAACCACGGACTGTCAACCACAGGGAGTACAGCGACTTTCATACCACGACAGCATTATACAGGGGAGCTACAGCGACTGTCATACCACAGGGGGAGCTACAGCGACTGTCATACCACAGGGGAGCTACAGCGACTGTCATACCACAGGGGAGCTACAGCGACTGTCATACCACAGGGGGAGCTACAGCGACTGTATCATACCACAGGGGGAGCTACAGCGACTGTCATACCACAGGGGGAGCTACAGCGACTGTCATACCACAGGGGAGCTACAGCGACTGTCATACCACAGGGGGAGCTACAGCGACTGTCATACCACAGGGGGAGCTACAGCGACTGTGTCATACCACAGGGGGAGCTACAGCGACTGTCATACCACAGGGGAGCTACAGCGACTGTCATATGTGTGTATATACCCGTAGTATGTACACATACGTGACTCCTCCTACTCCCATCTAGCGCAAATGTGACAACCCTGCCCTCCACATCGCATTCCACTGAACACTCCACTGACCTGCTCTACCCTTCCTCTCTTCACCCCCAAGGACAAGAGGAACGCACGCTTCCAGCCGGAACCACGGCCTTGCAGGCCACCAGGGAGTCGTCGTTTCCAACAGACCCGACAGACCATTGGGTCTTAACGGGGCTCTTCGTGAGAGTTGAAAAGAACAGAAACTTGTGAATGATCATGTTAGAAGTAGAAATACTTTTATTTTCTTAAGGAAAATCCAAACGTATCGCGTAGCTAAGGAGGTGCAAGTATTGTCAGTCATAGACGTGAAGCGAAATATCTGGAAAGTGTATTTTTACACTTAACTTTGGTATATCGCTTTCATGTACCGTGTAGCTTTGGTATATCGCTTTCATGTACCGTGTAGCTTTGGTATATCGCTTTCATGTACCGTGTAGCTTTGGTATATCGCTTTCATGTACCGTGTAGCTTTGGTATATCGCTTTCATGTACCGTGTAGCTTTGGTATATCGCTTTCATGTACCGTGTAGCTTTGGTATATCGCTTTCATGTACCGTGTAGCTTTGGTATATCTCTTTCATGTACCGTGTAGCTTTGGTATATCGCTTTCATGTACCGTGTAGCTTTGGTATATCGCTTTCATGTACCGTGTAGCTTTGGTATATCGCTTTCATGTACCGTGTAGCTTTGGTATATCTCTTTCATGTACCGTGTAGCTTTGGTATATCGCTTTCATGTACCGTGTAGCTTTGGTATATCGCTTTCATGTACCGTGTAGCTTTGGTATATCTCTTTCATGTACCGTGTAGCTTTGGTATATCGCTTTCATGTACCGTGTAGCTTTGGTATATCTCTTTCATGTACCGTGTAGCTTTGGTATATCGCTTTCATGTACCGTGTAGCTTTGGTATATCGCTTTCATGTACCGTGTAGCTTTGGTACATCGCTTTCATGTACCGTAAGTGGTAAATCAATCCGTATGTTAACAGTAGTAAAACGTTTGCCCACGAGTTCATATCCATTCTTACACGAGCGGAATCAGACGAATCCATCCCCACGTAGCTCGGTAGATCGAGATGATCGAACCCTTTGATGATCAATGAACACCTGTGTTTGATCCCCTCTCAACCTTCTCTCTCTCTTCCAAACGAAACAGATTCACTTCGTGTTCACTCGGCTCTCACACACGATCTGTTCCTCGGACCGGGAATCAACTTGTGAGCTCGCCTCTGTACTCTTTTAAAAGAAAAAAACAACATCCAAACTGAGTTTAAGAACAGGCAATGTAAACCTAAAACTTGAGTAATAATTGATCATGATCAAAATTGAGCCGAAATTTCAGAGAGACACAACGAAAAAATCACAGCAACAAATTTACACAAAAGCTTTGAGTTATCAGAAACAAAACTAGTGTGTAGGGTTAATACGTCCGGCCGGCCCTGACTGGATACAGTTTTCTAATTTCTTAATTCGTTTTCTGTCCGGCCTAACTGGATACCGTTTTCTTTTTCTAAAATTCGTTTTCTGTGCGACCTAACCGGATACAATTTTCTTTTACAAAAATGTTTGATTTCATATGTCGTGTCAAAATTACTCTGTGTCAATTCGAAAGACCACAGAATTAACCCAACCCATCTATTCTTTCTATCGTTATCATTTTATTTTTATTCTTTAACGTCTATATTCGTGTTGGTCATTCGTGTGTAAAATTATAGATTTTCTTATGTTCGTGTAGGTCATTCGTGTGTAAAATCAAAATGCGTGATTCTATCTCCGGGTACACCATGTTGTCCGTAATAATTGTACCGTATTTTCGATCATCTATTTCACCTGGTAACTTCCATAATGCGTCTCCTACTAACACAAGCCTTCTTGGTCTGTCTCACGTTTTATATCCACAACACATCAGTCCCGCTCCCTCTAGATTCGAGTTCCCCTAAGCCTCTCAACCGTGAGCCACATGCACGGAGTTATTGTGGTCTTCAAATTATCTTTAACGTGGTCTTGAAATCAGTTTTTAACGTGGTCTTCAAATTACTTGTAACGTGGTCTTCAAATTATCTTTTAACGTGGTCTTAAAATTACTTTTAACGTGGTCTTCAAATTACCTTTAACATGGTCTTCAAATTATCTTTAACGTGGTCTTAGAATTACTTTTAACGTGGTCTCAATATCATCTTTGAAGTAGTCTTAGAATGATCTTTAACGCGGTCTTCAAATTATCTTTAACGTGGCCTTTAAAATGATCTTTAACGTGGTCTTGAAATTATCTTTAACGTAGTCTTTAATATCATCTTTAACGTGGTCTTTAATATCATCTTTAACGTGGTTTTAAAATGATCTTTATGTGGTCTTACAAATGATCTTTAACACCTGAAGAAGGTGTTCAAGATGCTAATCAACCAATCAGGGGGAAAGTATAGAGGCGCGAGATAGACGTCACCATCAGCATCAGGGAAAGGATGGATTCCCTTGGAGTGACAAGTTCTTCGAATGAACTGTACACCGATGATACAACGTCCTCGAAGGTGACCCTTTCGCTCGAGGCGTTTGAAACAAGCTGGCGCAGTCCGGTAACACCTTAGATGACTCTTATTTTCGCCTTTGTACAGTTCCTGTAGCTTTGTCTAACACTGGGATTCTAAATAATGTCTCTTAACACCTCTGTGTAACTATCTGTATTAATGTGTAACTATATGTTAATCATATTCAGCCCTGAATCATTATACAACGGGTCAAAGTCTATGTGGCCGATGAAGCAGCTGCTTCACTCCTACTGTTTAGCATCTTTGTATATTTCCCCCTTATTGCGATATCACTACTGACATGTCTCTCTCTCTCTCTCTCCCCACAAGGCAAGATGATCACGTAGGGCTGGGAAAGCCGCGGGGCCGGCAGACTCCTCAGGTCCAGAACTACACCAGCGAGACGGCGTTCGGATGGGGCTTTCCCGAGGTCGAGGCCAAGAAGCGTGTGGTGATCGACGCGAAGTGGCTGAAGGAGTACAGCGACGATATAGGAAAGGTTCAAGCTGAGGTTAAGAGACTGAGAGACTTAAGCTTTGGCAGTCACGGACAGAACGACTCTGCTGCAGAGGACCTGGTCGCGAAGAAAGAGCGCCAGGCTTCCCTCTCTTGTAGCACCCTAAAGCAAAACGAAAATGTGATAGAACAGAGCAAAAGGAACGCGAAAGACGAGAGAACCCTCAGTGCTAACATTCAGGAACATATCGATTACGTGAAGAATGCAACGTGCGGTGAGATCAGTCTCAACGACAGTGGCTTTGAGGAGCTGAGCGTCCCGGAGATGCAAAGATTACCACCACACGGTGGCGACATGGAGGTCAAAGCGTTCGTGGAGGCGTTGAATGCGCCCGAGAGTGAGCTGGAAACACGATCCGTGACGCCCCAGAGTGAAGCCTGCTACAGCATGCTGAGTTTCGCCTCGAGGGACAGCGGCGTCTACGCCTCCGACGACGTCACCGAGTTCCTTCCCGAAGCGTCGGGAGAGCGGTCCTTCTTCGACGAACTCGGGGATGTCTTCGGCAGCCACGAGACGCCTCCCGAGACGTGTGCCGCCGCTGCCAAGCGAGAGCCCGTGGGAGCCGCGGCCTCCAGCGGTGCAGAGGCGGGTAACAAGTACCCTGTGTGGTTCCAGAGGTTCAGCGAAGACGACGACCTGACTGTACACCTGAGGTCGCTGAACTGGGACTCTGGTCTGTGTCTGGGTAAAACCTCCACGCAGTCCGTCGGCGGCGAAGTGGAGACCGAGGAGACTCCAGGATGCCCGGAGGACACTGAAGACTGCGAGTCTGGAGTCGAGGAAGTGAGCGAGACCGTTCAGCGGCGGCAGCGACTGAGGAACCTCTGGAGCGTGTGCGACAGGCTGGAGGCGCTGTCGCTGCACGGCCGCCTGGCGTCTGGTGGGGTCACGGAGGTCATGCAGCTCGTCGAGTCCTTCAGCAGAATCGACGACCGCCTGCAGGTTCTTCGCTACGGCCTCAACAGCCTCACCTTGCAGGCGCACGAGAACAGGAACGACCTCAGGAGCCTGGAGGACCGAGCCTCGCATCTCCTGACGACGACGGCGACGTCGCGCCGTCACATGGCGCACCTGTACGCGCTGCAGAAGTTAGAGGATCGCCTGCAGGAGGAGTGGTGGGCCGCGTACAACCCGAACACTGTCGTCCTACACGAGAACTACATCGTCTGAACGCGCGCACCGAGAGGCCACATAACGTGTCCGAGTACAAGGAATGACTCTGTACCACCAACACCCAGCTCTGGTGATGTATAAAGAGAACCCGCGCGACCTGCTGGGACGCCTGGGCGTTAAAAAGTGTATATCAGGAGATGACACGCGCATACAGGACTCTGTCTGCGACGCAAACTTGGTGTGAGATGACACGCGAATACGGGACTCTGTCTGCGACGCAAACTTGGTGTGTTATCTCGAGGATGCATCGTCCTAGGTTGAATGCATTCACGTTCCTCAAGCACACGACAGGTTACGAAGCCAGCATTGTGTTCGCTTTTCATAATCCAGAGTAAACGTACAGGAAGTGTGTATACCCGAGCGTCGGCAAAACACTGTAGGGTTGATCCCTGGAGATGTGAAATGTGTGAAGACAATAGGTTCCTTATTACTATTTATTCGTGTTTATTGTGATCGTCTTGCAGTACAATCTTACACACACACACACACACACACCTCAGCCTAAGACAACTTGTTAAAAGGAGATGTTAAGGAAATCTTTTTTATAAGAGTGGTGAACAAATGAAATATAGTGACTGAAGACTTCGTTAATGCAGACTAAATACATGACTTTGAATTATATGAGAGTAGGAAATGTTCAAGAGATGGGCTTTGCGAGTGTCAAACTCCTTCTCAGTACAGTACAAATAGGTAATTATACACACTCACACACACACACACACACACACACACACACCTGATCAAAATTAAGACTTAAACACACACACACACACACACACACACACACATGATTAAAATTAAGACCTTTAACTGGTCTGATGCCAACAGAGACTACATTTTCGATAGATGGTTCAAGGATAAAACATCCAGAAGACATAACATGCAATTAAGCAAGAAACTTGTTAGAAGACATTATATACGAGCAATGGATGAGTGACATATAAAAAAAAACAGAAATGAAATTACAGATGTGGACAGCAGCAGATGGAAGTTTCAAAAGCTGTATGACAGGAGAAAATAAGTTAGAAGAGATGGGGGCCACACAAGTGTAAAAATCCCATCCCTTTACATTACACTTAGATACTTACAAGATCAGCTAATCACGTACACACACCCACAGTATATATATATCATTACTATTACCATTGTTATCATTACTGTTATACAACCCCAGGACCCCCATCTATATAGGCTGCTGTATCTTCCTGACTGCGCTACGCTCCGTATCAAGAACGAGGGGTGTGGTGGACTCCTTGGAAGGTCCTTTGACGGGACTCTGGTCAGCTGACGAGGATACAGCCTAGCTGAAATGACTGCTCACTGTAACCTCATGTAGGCGCTGTCCGGCAACTCCGATATATATATATATATATATATATATATATATATATATATATATATATATATATACATATATATATATATATATATATATATATATATATATATATATATATATATATATATCACATATGTTCCTGTGTGTTTTTCATAATTCTTTGGTCGCTTTCAATTTGTATCTTGCCTACTTGTGTCTACAACCTTTCTCATGAGGGAAACACCAGGAGAGAGAGAGAGAGAGAGAGGGAAAAAACATCTCTCTCTATTGCTCAAAACAAAAAAAAATATATATATACAAATATATATTCAGATATCGTACAAATTTGTTCCTTACTTGTACGTAACGCATGTATCTTATGCCAAGAAATATTGTATATGGAGACAACCATGTTAGATGAGAGAGAGAGAGAGAGAGAGAGAGAGAGAGAGAGAGAGAGAGAGAGAGAGAGAGAGAGAGAGAGAGAGAGAGTGTCTGTGTGTGTGCGTTTTGGTGTGTGTGTGTGTGTGTGTGTGTGTGTGTGTGTGTGTATGCGTGTGTGTGTGTGTGTGTGTGTGTGTGTGTGTGTGTGTGTGTGTGTGTGTGTTGGTGTGGCCTGGCATGAGAGAAATATGATGATGGTGTGTGTGTCTCCTCCTCCTCATCCTCCTCCTCTGCTGCTACCATGGTGGATCTCGACCGTTGGTCAGATTAAAAAATTGTCAGAACATCTCGCTCGTATCTTTAACCTCACACACACACACACGTCTCAATGCGGTACATACAAAACCTCACACACACGTCTCAATGCGGTACATATATAACCTCACAAACACATAAGTCTTAATGCAGTACACACACGTCTCAATGCAGTACATATAAACCTCACACGTCTCAATGTGGTAAATATATAACCTCACACACACACACACACACACACACACACACACACACACACACACACAAGTCTTAACGCAGTACACACACGTCTCAGTGCAGTACATACCTAACCTCTCTTTCAGCCTTGAATCCTATGATTTTTAAAATTTAACCTCCTTGAGGCCTGAGAGTATATATAATTAACCTCTCTGAAGTCTGAGATAACATATATAATTAGCCTCCTTGAGGCCTGAGAGTATATATAATTAACCTCTCTGAAGTCTGAGATAATATATATAATCAACCTCTTTGAAGTCTGAGATAATATACATAATTAACCTAATCGAAGCCTTAGTACAGACTTTTAACATCTTTGGAGCCTGAAATTATGTATGATTAACCTCCTTGAAGCCTGAGTAACAGATTTCCGACCTCTTTGAAGCCTGAGAGTAGACATATAACTCCACACTTCACTACTCTACAATCTACTAACCACAACTAGAGTCTTCCTCATTTTTGCATCTTTCGTATCCTTTTTTCCCCTCGCAGGTACCGTGCTGTTCACCTTTTCCATCACTTCCCAGAATTGCCCCTACTTTGATATCCGTGTCATAATGACGTCTGTCATCATGATCCTGCATTAAGTCTCCGACCTTAAGTGTGGAGGCAGTTCCGTACGGGTCCACGTCCCTCCGTGGTCCACGTCCCTCCGTGGTCCACGTTCCCTCCGTGTTCCACGTTCCCTCCTCACTCAAGAGCCAAGCCGACGGGTTCTCCGGTGCCCCCCCGAGCAATGCCGTCACCTTACAACGAGGATGAACGAACGTTTAAAGGAAGGTTCTCTGGACCAGTGGACTCGACACAAGGAAGGTTCTCTGGACCAGTGGACTCGACACAAGGAAGGTTCTCTGAACCACAGGACTCAATACTTATAAACGAGCGTGCAAACGAAAGGTCTGCTGTACCAGTGAGGGTTACCTGGACAGATACAACGAACGTGTCTTCTGAGAGCTGAAAGTCTGCACTGAGCTTCGTCAGGAGGATCTTGTCCCAAGGAGGATCTTGTCCCATAGCCAGTTCCCCCCGCCCGTTCCTCCTCTCAAGCTATGATCCTCTCTCTGCTAACCCTATACTCACTCTATTCCTCAAGATTCCACTGGACATCCTTCAACGCTCTTTCTCTCCCTCCTTGTGTATCTAATACTAGATCTCTCTCTCTCTCTCTCTCTCTCTCTCTCTCTCTCTCTCTCTCTCTCTCTCTCTCTCTCTCTGAGCATACAGTCCTCTCTTAATTTCGAGCCGTGCAGCGTGACGGAGTGGAGATGCAGTAACCTAATTAGAACATTGTGCGAAAAGGGCAATTTCTCCCTATATCTCTATGTATGAACCAGTCGTTTTCCCTCTGTTCAACTTGAAAACACCATAATTCAACCCAGCAATGGCATGATTATGTTAGGCATGAGTATATCCGCGACTCTATCGCTGAAACACCGCAAAATCTAGGTCACACGGACCTGCTCCTCCACACACTGGAAGTGATGTATTAAGCGCTGTAATCATTTCTCTCGTGAGCAGCTATTCTCATATCTACTAGGGGTAGATCTGTCCCAGTATATGTGAGTACAGCTCACAAATCTCGGGTGGCCCTTCCTACTCCTCTTTGATGACTAGAATGGAATCAAAACCCTTAAGCAATACTTTTCCGTCTTCAGTGATCCTCCAGTCACCACCATATTCATCAACCATCCCTTCCGGTACGCCGCTGTACCGCTCGTCTCTCTCACTGTTCTACACGCATCATTTTTAGCCACTGTTTACGTGAGGTGTCTCCACTGTACCCAACCTCTCAAGGCTTGGGACTCGAGGCAGACCTCTGGCTGCTGCCTTCCACAGTTTGTGTGTGAAGACCTGCCACTTGAGGACTGACGGTTATGATACCATTTTCTTTTCCCTCGAGCGGGTAAACTTGTCATTTACTTCCTCCTTTCATCCATCCTTCTTCGTGTGAACCTTCTACTTTAAGAATCACGTCGACAAATAAGTATCACTTGCTACCTTCACATTTTCTTTCGCTTTCTTTCCTTCACTTGAGACAGCCTTTGATTAGGTCATGTTTTGCCCACACGAAGTTGGTCAACAGAAAAGTAAGAAAACATCACTAAACATCAGCTACAAACTCACACGTTGACAGTGTTAGGGAGAGAGACTGGGGTCATCATTTGGACTATGGACGTCTCTTTGAGCATCTGAACGTCTCGTTTAGCTTTGTATCATTCCAGAGTGGTGATCAAAATGACTGTAATGGCCATATAGAAGAAGATACATTGTGTATCACTCCAAAGTGGTGATCAAAAAGACTACAATGGTCGTATAGAAGAAGAGACATCTAACACGTCTACAAGTTCATGACGAACCCCATGCTACTTAGTACAGCCCTTTGACACGAGAGAACATCCGTGGGCAAGCAGGTAGAATAATGCTCATCACCAGATCATACGTCGCACCGTCAGGGTTCATCTGATCCATACCAAAATTGTCACCTCAAAAATCTTAAGGGAGCAGTAGCTACCTATCAACAGTATATCAGACACCACCATCAGCACCAGCACAGCACACGACACAGCGCACGACACAGCGCACAACACAGCGCACGACACAGCGCACAATGCCGAACCACACGATGACATAACACAAGATACGAAGGCAAACGATAGCGTAACACACCACAGTATGACTGGGGTCTAATATAACGCTAAAATAAGAGGCCATAATCTTGTAAGAGGCTTCGTCACAAGAGCTAAAAATTACTCCATTGCTCGTATGACAGTATTATTATACGAGGACAAATGATAGCGGAACACACCACAGTACACATGAGGGGGTAAAATAAGAGGCCATAATCTTGTAAGAGGCTTCGTCACAAGAGCTTAAAATTACTCCATTGCTCGTATGACAGTATTATTATACGAAGACAAATGATAGCGGAACGCACCACAGTACACTTGAGGGGGTAATAAAGCGCTAAAATAAGGTGGCCATAATCTTGTAAGAGGCTTCATCCAACGAGCTTGAAAATCACACCAACTGCCTCGTCTCACAAGCGTCATTATCGTAAGCCTTACTCGCAGTACTGCACCGACGGACGGAGACCTGTGTCCTACGTGACGGAGTGGTTCCCCACCTGACGTGTGTCGGACTCTTGAGCTTGATGGTGGGGGCGTCGTCGCACGTCTTGCGCGTCACGTAACTTAAACGCCAGGTTGTAACGCGATCCAGTTATCTTCGTCGGATATTACCTGGGTGGTAGGTAGCCCACCTCACCGTCAAAGATATCGGTGTTGACCGTGTGTGTGTGTGTGTGTGTGTGTGTGTGTGTGTGTGTGTGTGTGTGTGTGTGTGTGTGTTCATCTGATTTGTTCATCTGATAAGAAAACAGAAATGTTATCCAAGTTGAACAGTCAGTGAGCAGCTTCCTGGGAGATAGAGAATAGCTTTAAAGTCCTCGAAAGCACAGAAGCGGTTAAGAAAAAAAAAAAAAGAATGTTTTCCATTGAAAGGCTGGGAAGAGAACGAGAAAGAAAAGAAAAAAAAATAAGAAAGAAAACGGACGGAGGACACAGTCCAAAAACCGTGGATCCCTTACCTCAGACGAGGTCAACCCAGGAAAGCATCGTCGTAATTCTACCAACCATCTCAAGGGTACATGTGGTTCCGGGTCCTCCAGAAAGGATGAGGAAGGGACGGGAAAAAACGGGCAGGGGGGAGAGAGAGAGAGAGAGAGAGAGAGAGAGAGAGAGAGAGAGAGAGAGAGAGAGAGAGAGAGAAGAGAAATATCTTTCCCTTACCCATTTTTTATATTCCACGAATTCACAGAAAAGAGGGGGGAACACATCTCAAGGGGTCGGAAAAGGGAATCGAGAACCACAGCACTCCATCGCTTGCACCACTCCAGCATCTGAACTTCCTGGCGTCCACGTTCCCTGGCGACTGCGTTCGCTGACTGAGGTAAGGTCTGCGTCGGTGGACGCTGGCAACGTCACGAGGAAGCGTCTCACAGGATCAATTATGTGGTGTTCATTACTCTCTCTCTCTGGGTCTGCTTGCTCGTGCGAGGATCAGGCCACCTTCCACACTTTCAGGATAATCAACGTTTGAGGTTTTCCTTGCAGTGAGTGGCTCGCACACGAGCGATGATCAAAGCTCGGACGGAGGACGACAGACTTTTGAATGATACGAAGTGTGGAAAAAAAAAGAAAAAAAGATGAGGATGTGTACATTAAGGAGGGACGCGCGTCCTTCATCCGCGTGTTGTGGAAACTCGACAGTGCTCCATATATATATATATGGATATGGATGTAGCCTGCACTACCGAGTGTCATGAACGAGTCCTGTCAATGTCAAGTGGGAAGTGGAAAGGCCATGTGTGGTGGCCAGATAGGTGGCCCGAGGCAAGTCTGGCCACTCCAGCCGCCCGCGGCGTGAGTAGACCAATGGTGGCGAGTACAGTGGTCCGTGGTCAGGATGGCCCTGACTCATCTGTCCCCACATATATAAAGTTTGTATCACTTGCCATATATATATATATATATATATATATATATATATATATATATATATATATATATATATATATATATATATATCTTATGGAACCATGCTCTCACAGATTGAGAAACGTTATGCGAGATTCTGACTTGGGATTGATCAAAGCAGAGCATGACCTTCCAGAAGACTCGTACAATAAACAAAGAGAACCTTTCTGCATATTTGGTGTTTCTTTTTTAAGTATTCTGTAATGATGTTTCATTTTTCATTCTCTCCCGATGAACTTTCAAACACTTAAGTTCTTAGTATATCCCCTATGTGTGTGTGTGTGTGTGTGTGTGTGTGTGTGTGTGTGTGTGTGTGTGTGTATTATCTACCAAAAAAATCCGTTATGCTTTTTTTTTTTTTCTTCTCTTCTAACTCGTAAAGAGCCAAATCTCACCTTAGCTGTACAAAAAGGATAAAGAACCATGTGATCAGGAGGAGCCAGGCCATCTCGTCAAACATCTTCAGAGAAAACTTGCACTAACTGGCGCATGCAAGACGGTTGGGCCAACGACATACTCTGGGTTCTGGAGGAAAACAAAAATGAAAAAAAAAACCTCTATCCTTGCAAATTCAAAAGACAACCCTCCCAGTCCCAGAATAACTGGTATGGCCAGGGATTATTCATCATTTGGGGATGAAAATCACACTCCATTCAATCATTTCGGGATGAAAATCACACTCCATTCACTGCAACCATTCTGAGAAAAAAAAAAAAGAAAATGTCCACAATCTGGACTGGCCTCTCTCTCTCTCTCTCTCTCTCTCTCTCTCTCTCTCTCTCTCTCTCTCTCTCTCTCTCTCTCTCTCCCGTGTGACTAGCTTGTCAGAACTTCAAAATGTCAGGTTCTGGTCGATCCAGCATTCAGAGAGTCTGAGTTTGAGAGCATACACTGCATTTGCATCACTCATTCGTGTATGACCATCTTGATCGTTTCCTCCATATAACGTCTGGTTCACTTATCCACATCTGCTAATATACCTGTGTATCATTCTTCCTATCTGCATTGGCATTCCCTTTTTGGGCATGAATTCTCACTTTTTCCTCCTAAAAAAAAAATGGGGAGTACATTACTGATGACTCCCACCATAATGTTATCATCTCAGAAAAGCAATAACAGTTCTACAATCCCTTTTGATTCACATGAATACCCATCTCTTATTCCTTTCGAGCATAAAATTTTTCAAACGTATGTCAATTCTACCAAATGGGTATAAATCTGGTATAACTGATCAAACAATGCAAGTAATAGAGTTATCATAGGTTTTTAAGATATTAAAATTATTTCTTCACCATTGGCAAAGACCTAATAAGATCTGAGAGAACACTTGCTCCATTAGGAGCTAAAAACGAAATTTTACTCTCCACACGGGATGTACTGCCAAGAGCTGATCCCATTTGACCATCATAAAGTATATGAGTCCGGCAGGTACCCCATTCATAGGAATCATGGCATGGAGGAGGGAAGGTGGTGCTAAATAGATTCTTTACCTGCATTCATTCATTGGCAGTTAGTGTCTGTGCCTCTATAGCCTTATACAGTACAAAATCCAGAAAAAGTTTTACAAAAATCAAAAAGGGAAAATGAAGGGCAGGGAATATATACAGAAGCGTACTGGGTTCTCCTTACATATAAGAAATAATTTTTTTATCCTTTAAAACCTACATTTCTCATGAATGAAGAGTGAGTCCTAGGAACATGTGAGAGGAAACCCACATGTGGGAGGAAGGACAAAGCAAAAATGCAAAGAAAAGCAAAGAAAGAAGCTATTCTTAATGATAAGATAACCTTGTCTGGCACCATCCTCTTCATATAAAGTCATACACAGGTCAACCAGAGCTAAATGGACGTACCATCAAAGAAAGATATTTACCAAATGCCAAAGATTCCTTCTGCTACTTTCATACATCAAGAGGTTCCATGAAGCCAAGGTAGGAACCACAATTCTTACAGAATTCTCTGGCACAAATCTTTCTATACTTGATGGTAAAGAAAGTTTAATAGATGGGGGACTCAAGGCTGCAGAACTCTCTCCACGTATTGTACAAAAAGGTAATTATAAATGGGTAGTTATGATTAACAAACACAGACTAAAAATACTTGGATTCTCAGAGATATACAACCATGAAGACAAAACCTCCTGGGTGTATACCAAACTTTCCTGTGTATCAAGTTGCCATTAATCACAGTAAAGGCAAGGGGGCCATTACACCAATAACACTAAGTATATCTTTACGTAAAATTGGGGCCAATACACCAACAATACTAAGTATATCTCTACATATAATTCTACGGATACAGAAATGATCAAATCTAAGAGGCCACTTGGAATCAACTAAAGGAAATCCTTTAGTGTGCAACTGTGTGGGTATCAAGAACAAAAATCAAAGAAAACTGATTCACAGAAGAGATACAGTCAAGAAAATAGGAAATGGAATTCCATAACTGGAATATTCTGCGTCATTATAGTAGGTTCTGTTGAATCCAAAGAAAAGGAATTAGAGAATGGGGTCCCTTTGGTATTAAATACAGATATTATGAATCAAGCAGGGAGTGCTCATCTTCCTCGAAGGCTCAGACTGGGATGTCTGAATATGTGTGGATGTAACCAAGATGAGAAGAAAGAAGAGATAGGAAGTATGTTTGAGGAAAGAAACCTGGATGTTCTGGCTCTGAGTGAGGCGAAGCTCAAGGATAAAAGTGAAATGTGGTTTGGGAAAGTCTTGGGAGTAAAGTCAGGGGTTGGTGATAGGACAAAAGCTATGGAAGTAGTAGTACTACTCCTGAAGCAGGAGTTGTGGGAACATGTGACAAAGTGTAAGAAAGTAAATTCTAGATTGATTTGGGTAGTACTGAAAGTGGGTGGAGAGAGATGGGTGATTTACTGGTGCTTATACACCTGGTTATGAGAAGAAAGATCATGAGAGGCAAGTGTTTTTTTGAACAGTAGAGTGAGTGTGTCAATAGCTTTGGTAGGTAATTTAAATTCGAAGGTGAGTAATGTGGCAGTTAAGGGTATAATTGATGTACATGGGTATTCAGTGTTGTGAATGGAAATATTAAAGAGCTTGTGGATGTGAGTTTTATAATCATGATTTGACGTAAAGACACATACATACACACAGGCAGATAGTTAGTCAACTGTGGGAGAAACATTATTTGAATTCTACTCATTGCTTAAAATAGAGGAAGTTTTTTTTTCAAAGAAAATATATTGTGTATAAATAGAACAATGATGAAAATAAAGAACGACATATGTAAGCTAAAAGACGTGTTTTTTTTTTTTTTTTTTACTAAATAAGGCACTTCCATGAATAAACACTATTCTTTAACAAAAGCTGATCCTTTAAATGCGATAACAAAAACTACCTTGGTTAAAGATTAGATTACTGGACGCACGACCATCAGATAAACATTCTCCGTCGGTGAGCAGATGGGGAGCCGGAACTTCAAGAACCCTTCCTTGCCTTTAACGTTCTCAATCCAGCTTTTCTAGACATTTCTTAACCACACGAATGCTCTTTGCTAGCGATGGTCTTCGTTTTGCATCGGACGTCTCAGTCTTCTCTATCCACTTCGTCAAGAGTGCTGGGCATTTAGCCTTTTCAGAGACTAACTCATGTGCAAGACAACCTAGGCTGAAAACCTCGGAAGCTTCGCTACACTGCTTGCCCAAGATCATTTCTGGAGCGAGCCAAGGCAGATATTTGGCTTCTTTACGGGTAATAGGTTCATACACATTCTTCCCAAGAGAAGAGGCGAGACCAAGATCAATAAGGGTGACCTTTGGATGGTCAGAATCAAACTTCTTGACGCAAATGTTGTCCGATTTGATGTCGTTGTGGCAGATTTTCCGTTGAACCATCCTCTGAACGGTCTCCATCACCTTGT
Organism: Panulirus ornatus; assembly: GCF_036320965.1. Classification (NCBI taxonomy): domain Eukaryota; kingdom Metazoa; phylum Arthropoda; class Malacostraca; order Decapoda; family Palinuridae; genus Panulirus; species Panulirus ornatus. Next base: position 9,641,411 of record NC_092227.1, read on the forward strand.
GAAGGATGTACAAAGATTTCTTCACGGTCAAAACTTTCTTTCCGACCCACCTGTCAAGAGGCTTCCCTGCGTATTTGGTAATAACTTCTCCACTCGCGGGACAATAGCCGAAGAATCTCTGCACCCCTGGGCCTTGGCATTTCTGCAAACCCGTAAGTTCCTGCTTCACGATGTGGAGAGCTGCTTTGCCATGAAACTGCTTCAAGACCAAGGGAACGCCTTTCACTGTAAGCTTCGTGCACTCACCGAAGCCCCCAGCTCCAATAAATCTAGTTTTCCCCATTTTGCGAAGGGTTTTAAGAATCTTTTCACTGACGATTCTGATTCCTTTCTTTTGAGCCCAGACTTCCAATTTTCTGCGTCGCTGTTCCATTATTTAGTTTAGTTAGATATGCAAGTGTTGAGTAAATCAGCTGTACGGTATGTAAACCAATTGACTGGGGTATGACTCCTTGCTGGAGACGTACTGAGGTTTTGCCATTTGCCCTAATATCCCAGATGGAGTTATCAGCTTAAATTATAGTTCAGTTGAAATCGCAGCAAAGAAATGATGCTGATTGTAAGAGAGTGAAGGTTGATAATCTGTTCATTGTAATAAAGGTAAAAATATACAGTTAGTAATCTGAGCTCTGTTCTCTGCTGTGAAACTAAATTTTCCGCCTCATAATAAATTCTCTGTGCTCTGTAGTGATGCTAAAATTGCTGTTGATAGGGTATGTTCAGTAGTGAAGAAAGATACGTTCTTCACAGTTGGTGTTTTGTGCTTTGTAGTAAAGTTGAATTTGTCATTGATGCTGTTTGTTTACTAAAGCTACTTCTTGCGCTTGACTAAAGCTGGGTTTGACGTTGTTTATCATTAGTAGTGAAGTTAGATTTGCTGTTGACAGTCTGTACCGTATAGTGAAACTAATTATGTAGTGATGCTACCTAGCCTATGATAGTGAATCTACGGTGTAAAGAAAATGCTGTTATAAAGGGTGAAGTGAAATTAGGTCTACTGAGGATGTCATTAAGTCTATTGAGTAATTTGTAATGATGCAATTGGCAAGGTGTAATGAGCGTGTCATGGGGATGCGATTTTCAAGGGTGGATTGACATAGGGTCTATGGAGGGAGTAGTGAAGATGTATAAGTCAATGGTGAACGTGCATATTTCGGGGATGATGTAGAATTCTCTTTTAAGGGAGTAGCGAAGATAGAGTGGTCAAGGGTAAGGGTAGAATTTGGTATACTGAGTGAGTAGTGAAGATGGGATTGTGAAGGGCAAGGGTAGAATTAGTCATATTGAGGAACTAGTGAAGATGGGATTGTCAAGTGTGAAGCGAAGGTAAGGCTGCTGAGGGTGTAGTGAAGATGCGATTGTCAAAAGTGAAGTAAACAGAAAGTCCATTCAGAGAGTAGTGAATAGGAGATTGTAAGGGTAGGATGAAATTGAGGGTATTATGGGAGTAGTGAAGATGTGATTTTCAAGGGTGGAGTAAGATTAAGTGTATTGAGGGAATAGTGAAGATTGATTAGTCGATGATGAAGCTTCGTTTCTCGTAGGTAAAGTAAAATTATGTCTTTTGAGGAAGAGGTGAAGTTGCGATTGTGAAGGGTAAAGTAAAATGTGGTCTATTGAGGGAGTAGTGAAGACGAGATTATCAAGGGTGAAGTGAACTTAAAGGTATTGAAGATTTTGTGAAAATGCGATTTTCAAGAGGGTCTATTGACAGAGTGGTGAAAATGCATTAGATGATGAAGATGCGTTTGTCGAGGGTAAAGCAAAATCATGTCTTTTGAGGGAGTGAAGATGCGATTGTCCAGGGTGAGGTAAAATCAGGTCTTTTGAGGTAGTAGTGAAGATGAAATTGTCTAGTGAGGGTGTAGTCAAGATGCTCTCGTTAACAATCAAGTAAAATTAGGACCCTAAAGGGTGTAGGGAAGATGCATTATTCAAGAAAGTAGAAGCTTTGGTTGGTCTCCAGCGGCTGCGTCTCCATCTACAAAATAAAAAACATATTTTTCGGTTGTCCAAACTTCTCCTGAAACTGGATTTCGGTTTGATTTAGCTATCCTATATAATATAGAAATAAGACCGGTACAATCACTATTAATTTAACAGTATTACTACCTATACACACAAATAGTAATAATAATAATAATAATAATAATAATAATAATAATACTTCCCTGCCTGCAGAATCGTCAACATAAACCCGCGATTACCAACAGCTACAACGGCTTTATATATACAGATTCACTGCCACCAGCAACAGTTCCATTGTTGCCACTCACAGCAACAATATATATATATATATATATATATATATATATATATATATATATATATATATATATATATATATATATATATATCAAAATCAACAAAAATGTCATTTTAGTTCAACCGTAACCATTAACATTATCACCGCTGCAGGTGTTAGTAGTAGTGGGTTTATGCTCATGATTCTGTTGCAGGAGTGTCATCATTCTTTTTTTTTTTTGTGTGTGTGTGTAGGCAATAATACTGTTGAATCAATAGTGATTGTAACGGTCTTATTTCTGTATTATATATGATAGCTAAATGAATCCGAAATACAATTTCGGGAAAAGGCTGGACAACCGGCTGATATGTTCATAGTTTGAAGATGGAGAGGCAGCCACTGGAGAACGCTCGACCTAATATTCCTTCAGCCTCGAAAAACCCTTCTATGTCCTAGAAAAATGCATTTCACTACACCCTTTACGGTCTTAGTTCTAATCAATTCCCAACGATCGCATCTTCACTACACCCTCAAGAGGCTTAATTTCATTTCACCCTTGAAAATTTCATCTTCACTACTTCCACAAAAATAACCTAATTTTACCTCAAACGATCTCATCTTCACTACACCCTCAAGAGAATTTCATTTCACCCTTGAAAATTTCATCTTCACTACTTCCACAAAAATAACCTAATTTTACCTCACCCCGGACAATCGCGTCCTCTCTACTCCCTCAAAAGACATGATTGTATACCCTCGACAAATGCATCTTCATCATCGACTAATGCATTTTCACCTCTCTTTAAAAGACTTGATTATTGTCCACCCTTAAAAATCGCATTTTCACAACATCTTCAATACCTTTAAGTTCACTTCACCCTTGACAATCTCATCTTCACTACTCCCTCAAAAGACCAAATCTTTTACTTCACCCTTCACGATCGCAGCTTCACCTCTTCCTCAAAAGACATTTTATTTTACCTACGACAAACGAAGCTTCATCATCGACTAATCAATCTTCTCTATTCCCTCAATACACCTAATCTTACTCCATCCTTGAAAATCATATCTTTACTACTCCCATAATACCCTTAATTTCATCATACCCTTTACAATCTCCTATTCACTACTCCCTGAATGGACTTTCTGTTTACCTCACTTTTGACAATCGCATCTTCACTACACCCTCTGCAGCCTTACCTTCACTTCACCCTTGATAATCCCATCTTCACTAGTTCCTCAATATACATAATTCTAACCTTATCCTTCACAATCCCACCTTCACTGCTCCCTCAATAAATCTAATTCTACCCTGACCCTTGACATTTCTATCTTCACTACTCCCTCAAAAGAGAATTATACTTCAACTCCGAAAAACGCACGTTCACCATCGACTACTATATCTCCACTACCCCCTGCATAGACATTTTCAATCCACCCAAGTCGCATCTTCACGACACCTTCATTACACCTTATATCACCTGACCCTAGCTAATTCTATCATTACTAATCACTCAATAGACCGTACTTTACTTCACCTCCCTTTACATTCCGTCACTACATTCTCAATAGACCGTACTTTACTTCACCTTTGTTGACATTTGCATCTTCACTACATTCTCAATAGACCTAACTTTTTTACTTCACCTTCCTTGACATACTATCTTCACTACATTCTCAACAGACCGTACTTTACTTTACCTTTGTTGACATTCGCATCTTCACTACATCCTCAATAGCCCTAACTTTACTTCATCATCCTTAACATTCGCATCTTCACTACATCCTCAACAGCCCTAACTTTACTTCACCTTCCTTGACATTCTTATCTTCACTACATCCTCAACAGACCTAATTTCACTTCATCTTAGATAACTGCAATTTGTTTACACCCTTAATTAATAAACCTTATTTCACTTCACCCTTGACAGTCGCATCATTACTGCTCCCTCGATAGACCTAATCATATTTCACCCTCGACAAACTCATTTTCATCCTTGACAAAATCGAAACATTTCTGCAGACTTATCAGACCTAATTTCACTTCACCTTCTATAAGAAAACCAATTCACCCCCAAGAAAACGAGTTTCACTTCGTCCTCGACAATTCCCTCTTCATTACACCCTCAACAGACCTAATTCTACTTCATCGTTAAAAACCGCATGTTCACTCACGATAAATGTGCATTTCCACTCGCTGGGGACAGATTTCACTTCAGCTTTGACAGACTCATCCTCACTACTACCGAAAAAAGAAAAAAAAAAAAAAACTTTAGCAAAATCCTTTTCCCTTCAACCGTAAGGAACGTATTTTTCACTTTACCACTTATAAGTACATCTTCACTAGAGCCTGGATATGCCTAGATTCACTATCATAGGCTAGGGAGCACACCACTATGGAAGACAATCAAGAACAAAGGCTACTTGCCTGACGAAAAAGAAAAAAAAATCAGCGGCAGATCTGGTTTCACGACACGGTACAGACTGCCAACAGCAAATATAACTTCACTACTGATAACTTCACTACTGAACAACGTCAAACCTAGCTTTTGTATGGAGCAAGAGCTAGCTGTAGTAAAGAACAAAGAGTATCAATAACAGAGCACAAAACACCGACTATCAGTATCACATCTATCTTCGCTACTGAATGTACCCAATCACAAGCAATTTTAGCTTTACTATAGATCACAGAGAATCTGTTATCAGGCAAAAAATCTAGCTTCATAACAGAGCACAGAGCTTAGATTACTATATGTTTTACCTTTATTCACTACCTTACGGAGTATCAGCATCGTCTTGATACGATTTCAACTAAACTATAATTTAGGCTGATAACTCCATCTGGGATATTAGGGCAAATGGCAAAACCTCAGTACGTCTCCAGCAAGGTATCATACCCCAGTCAATTGGTTTACATACCGTACAGTTGATTTACTCAACACTTGCATATCTAACTAGACTAAATAATGGAACAGCGACGCAGGAAATTGGAAGTCTGGGCTCAAAAGAAAGGAATCAGAATCGTCAGTGAAAAGATTCTTGAAACCCTTCGCAAAATGGGGAAAACTAGATTTATTGGAGCTGGGGGCTTCGGTGAGTGCACGAAGCTCACAGTGAAAGGCGTTCCCTTGGTCTTGAAGCAATTTCATGGCAAAGCAGCTCTCCACATCGTGAAGCAGGAACTTACGGGTTTGCAGAAATGCCAAGGCCCAGGGGTGCAGAGATTCTTCGGCTATTGTCCCGCGAGTGGAGAAGTTATTACCAAATACGCAGGGAAGCCTCTTAACAGGTGGGTCGGAAAGAAAGTTTTGACCGTGGAGAAATCTTTGTACATCCTTCACAAGGTGATGGAGACCGTTCAGAGGATGGTTCAACGGAAAATCTGCCACAACGACATCAAATCGGACAACATTTGCGTCAAGAAGTTTGATTCTGACCATCCAAAGGTCACCCTTATTGATCTTGGTCTCGCCTCTTCTCTTGGGAAGAATGCGTATGCACCTAGTACCCGTAAAGAAGCCAAATATCTGCCTTGGCTCGCTCCAGAAATGACCTTGGGCAAGCAGTGTAGCGAAGCTTCCGAGGTTTTCAGCCTAGGTTGTCTTGCACATGAGTTAGTCTCTGAAAAGGCTAAATGCCCAGCACGCTTGACGAAGTGGATAGAGAAGGCTCAGACGTCCGATGCAAAACGAAGACCATCGCTAGCAAAGAGCATTCGTGTGGTTAAGAAATGTCTAGAAAAGCTGGATTGAGAACGTTAAAGGCAAGGAAGGGTTCTTGAAGTTCCGGCTCCCCATCTGCTCACCGACGGAGAATGTTTATCTGATGGTCGTGCGTCCAGTAATCTAATCTTTAACCAAGGTAGTTTTTGTTATCGCATTCAAAGGATCAGCTTTTGTTAAAGAATAGTGTTTATTCATGGAAGTGCCTTATTTAGTAAAAAAAAAAAACACGTCTTTTCGCTTATATATGTCGTTCTATATTTTCATCATTGTTTTATTTATACACAATATATTTTTTTTGAAAAAAAACCTCTGTTTTAAACAATAAATAGAATTCAAATAGTGTTTCTCCCACAGTTGACTATCTATCTGCCTGTATGTATGTCTTTACATCAAATCATGATTATAAAACTCACATCCCCTCCAGATAATGCGTGACAGTGATGGTGCAAGGAAAGGGGTTGGCTTCCGTGTATAGATGGCTGGCTCATGCATTGCATACTCAGTCATCTCTTTAACAGAACGCACACTGTGTTGTTTCAATGCAACAAAAGTGAAGTTAAAGACATGCTACTGGGCACTCCTGAAGGTGGAGTACTTAGACCACCAAGCTCAATATACTAATCAATATATTACTGAAATTGATTCCACAATGTCCCAGAAATATCATTTGTAGTTATGCTGATGATATACTTGTACATGAGACCAGATCGTGTGATGCATATTGTTCATAGCTACATACACACAGCCTATGAAAGCCTTGGGTTTTGTCATTTCTGCATATCAAACCAAAGTCCTAATTAGGATGCAAATATCAGAATTGTTAAGATTATGTACTTACCTTGTATAAGACCTCTGATAGATTACCAAGAACCAGGTTTGGTCCTACATATCATCAGCAAAAGTATCAGCGGACTTGAAAACATACAAAATGAAGCCTTAAGAACCATACTTGGCTGCCAGAAGACCAATAAAGTACTCAACATATGGAAAGAACTTGGTACTACTACTGATGACAGAATACTATATATTACACCAATCTTCTTGACAGGACGGCAACTTCTACGTGGTGATCCACGTAGTGTTGTCTCTTAAAGAACTGTTCAACCATATATGCCATGGCACAAGTGAATCTAAAGGGATCCAAATTACAGTCAAGCACATGACGATGTTCGGAGTACATAATTTATATGAAATTAGGAAGCAGCACCATTTCCTGCCTTCTTGGTAGATAACTCACTCTGGCATCAAGACACCTACTTATTCACGTAAGAATCGAATACCTTATAATTTTCACCTTCAACACTTGGCCAAAAGTTATACAGAAACTCCAAACAGAAAATAACATAGCCCAGTGCAACTATATTAATGATTGCCCATTGTCATACCTGTTTCACCAGCACTAAATAATCTTTATATGGATTTTTTTGAAACAAAATTACTAAAGGATATCTTACCTTCTAATGCAATTTGGTTTACGTATGTAGATGATGTTCTTTGTGTTTGGCCAATAAATGAAAATTTACAAACATTTCTCCTTTTACTTAACAATTTAGTACCTTTCATGAAACATACTGTAGAAAATTAAAATAATGGTATGTTACTATTTTTAGACTGCATGATCCATAGGCAAGGAAACAAGTTTTAAGTTTAGCATATACAGAAAACCCACTAATGTATGCTCATATATCCATTGGGCCTGGCTAATAGGAAATAACATACTATGCAATCGAATACCCGCCTGTTGCATAGGAGTCCCGGGTTCGATCCTGGCTGTTGGAGGTTTGTATGTTATACAAAGGTGCGCGTTCCTATGCACTTTGTTCGTATTCATACACCTCTGCGTTGTACAGTTAGGTTCGGTAAAATGCCATCTGCTGGCTGTGTGCGCCTGTTGGGAAATGACCGGTGTAGACCCCGTTGCTCATTAACGTGAGACGAAGGGTATTCGAGTACATAGTATTTGAATAGTTATTTCCTATTAGCCAGACCCATAGCCTATCGGTAGCATTCCCGCCTGTTGCACAAAGGGCCCCGGGTTCGATCCTGGCTGTTGGGGGTTTGTATGTTCTATGAAGGTGCGCGTTCCTATGCACTTTGTTCTTATATATATATATATATATATATATATATATATATATATATATATATATATATATATATATATATATATATTTTTTTTTTTATACTTTGTCGCTGTCTCCCGCGTTTGCGAGGTAGCGCAAGGAAACAGACGAAAGAAATGGCCCAACCCCCCCTATACACATGTACATACACACGTCCACACACGCAAATATACATACCTACACAGCTTTCCATGGTTTACCCCAGATGCTTCACATGCCTTGATTCAATCCACTGACAGCACGTCAACCCCGGTATACCACATCGCTCCAATTCACTCTATTCCTTGCCCTCCTTTCACCCTCCTGCATGTTCAGGCCCCGATCACACAAAATCTTTTTCACTCCATCTTTCCACCTCCAATTTGGTCTCCCTCTTCTCCTCGTTCCCTCCACCTCCGACACATATATCCTCTTGGTCAATCTTTCCTCACTCATTCTCTCCATGTGCCCAAACCATTTCAAAACACCCTCTTCTGCTCTCTCAACCACGCTCTTTTTATTTCCACACATCTCTCTTACCCTTACGTTACTTACTCGATCAAACCACCTCACACCACACATTGTCCTCAAACATCTCATTTCCAGCACATCCATCCTCCTGCGCACAACTCTATCCATAGCCCACGCCTCGCAACCATACAACATTGTTGGAACCACTATTCCTTCAAACATACCCATTTTTGCTTTCCGAGATAATGTTCTCGACTTCCACACATTCTTCAAGGCTCCCAAAATTTTCGCCCCCTCCCCCACCCTATGATCCACTTCCGCTTCCGTGGTTCCATCCGCTGCCAGATCCACTCCCAGGTATCTAAAACACTTCACTTCCTCTAGTTTTTCTCCATTCAAACTCACCTCCCAATTGACTTGACCCTCAACCCTACTGTACCTAATAACCTTGCTCTTATTCACATTTACTCTTAACTTTCTTCTTCCACACACTTTACCAAACTCAGTCACCAGCTTCTGCAGTTTCTTACATGAATCAGCCACCAGCGCTGTATCATCAGCGAACAACAACTGACTCACTTCCCAAGCTCTCTCATCCACAACAGACTTCATACTTGCCCCTCTTTCCAGGACTCTTGCATTCACCTCCCTAACAACCCCATCCATAAACAAATTAAACAACCATGGAGACATCACACACCCCTGCCGCAAACCTACGTTCACTGAGAACCAATCACTTTCCTCTCTTCCTACACGTACACATGCCTTACATCCTCGATAAAAACTTTTCACTGCTTCTAACAACTTGCCTCCCACACCATATATTCTTAATACCTTCCACAGAGCATCTCTATCAACTCTATCATATGCCTTCTCCAGATCCATAAATGCTACATACAAATCCATTTGCTTTTCTAAGTATTTCTCACATACATTCTTCAAAGCAAACACCTGATCCACACATCCTCTACCACTTCTGAAACCACACTGCTCTTCCCCAATCTGATGCTCTGTACATGCCTTCACCCTCTCAATCAATACCCTCCCATATAATTTACCAGGAATACTCAACAAACTTATACCTCTGTAATTTGAGCACTCACTCTTATCCCCTTTGCCTTTGTACAATGGCACTATGCACGCATTCCGCCAATCTTCAGGCACCTCACCATGAGTCATACATACATTAAATAACCTTACCAACCAGTCAACAATACAGTCACCCCCTTTTTTAATAAATTCCACTGCAATACCATCCAAACCTGCTGCCTTGCCGGCTTTCATCTTCCGCAAAGCTTTTACTACCTCTTCTCTGTTTACCAAATCATTTTCCCTAACCCTCTCACTTTGCACACCACCTCGACCAAAACACCCTATATCTGCCACTCTATCATCAAACACATTCAACAAACCTTCAAAATACTCACTCCATCTCCTTCTCACATCACCACTACTTGTTATCACCTCCCCATTTGCGCCCTTCACTGAAGTTCCCATTTGCTCCCTTGTCTTACGCACTTTATTTACCTCCTTCCAGAACATCTTTTTATTCTCCCTAAAATTTAATGATACTCTCTCACCCCAACTCTCATTTGCCCTTTTTTTCACCTCTTGCACCTTACTCTTGACCTCCTGTCTCTTTCTTTTATACATCTCCCACTCAATTGCATTTTTTCCCTGCAAAAATCGTCCAAATGCCTCTCTCTTCTCTTTCACTAATACTCTTACTTCTTCATCCCACCACTCACTACCCTTTCTAATCAACCCACCTCCCACTCTTCTCATGCCACAAGCATCTTTTGCGCAATCCATCACTGATTCCCTAAATACATCCCATTCCTCCCCCACTCCCCTTACTTCCATTGTTCTCACCTTTTTCCATTCTGTACACAGTCTCTCCTGGTACTTCCTCACACAAGTCTCCTTCCCAAGCTCACTTACTCTCACCACCCTCTTCACCCCAACATTCACTATTCTTTTCTGAAAACCCATACAAATCTTCACCTTAGCCTCCACAAGATAATGATCAGACATCCCTCCAGTTGCACCTCTCAGCACATAAACATCCAAAAGTCTCTCTTTCGCACGCCTGTCAATTAACACGTAATCCAATAACGCTCTCTGGCCATCTCTCCTACTTACATAAGTATACTTATGTATATCTCGCTTTTTAAACCAGGTATTTCCAATCATCAGTCCTTTTTCAGCACATAAATCTACAAGCTCTTCACCATTTCCATTTACAACACTGAACACCCCATGTATACCAATTATTCCCTCAACTGCCACATTACTCACCTTTGCATTCAAATCACCCATCACTATAACCCGGTCTCGTGCATCAAAACCACTAACACACTCATTCAGCTGCTCCCAAAACACTTGCCTCTCATATTCTTTCTTCTCATGCCCAGGTGCATATGCACCAATAATCACCCACCTCTCTCCTAAGTCCACGGGGAAAATGAAACACGATAAGTTCCCAAGTGCACTTTCGTGTAATAATCGCATCAGGGGAAACACAAGAGAGAAATATGATAGTCAGTTGATATACAACGAAGAGACGTAGCTTGGACGCCATTTGGTAAACATTTGATCGTCTTAGACAATCGCAAGTTTACCATATATATATATATATATATATATATATATATATATATATATATATATATACATATATATATATATATATATATATATATATATATATATATATATATATATATATATATATATTATCCCTGGGAATAGGGGAGAAAGAATACTTCCCACGTATTCCCTGCGTGTCGTACAAGGCGACTAAAAGGGGAGGGAGCGGGGGGCTGGAAATCCTCCCCTCTCATTATCTATTCTAATTTTCCAAAAGAAGGAACAGAGAAGGGGGCCAGGTGAGGATATTCCCTCAAAGGCCCAGTCCTCTGTTCTTAACGCTACCTCGCTAACACGGGAAATGGCGAATAGTTTAAAGAAAAAAAAACATATATATATATATATATATATATATATATATATATATATATATATATATATATATATATAATCCTATGAGTCCACGGGAAAAATTGTGATCATTTCCATCTTTCCGCCTCCAATTTGGTCTCTCATGTATGTATGTATGTATGTATGTATGTATGTATATATATATATATATATATATATATATATATATATATATATATATATATATATATATATCTTTCTTTTTCATACTATTCGCCATTTCCCGCGTTAGCGAGGTAGCGTTAAGAACAGAGGACTGGGCCTTTGAGGGAATATCCTCACCTGGTCCCCTTCTCTGTTTCTTCTTTTGGAAAATTAAAAAAGAAAAAAAAAAGAGGGGAGGATTTCTAGCCACCCGCTCCCTCCCCTTTTAGTCGCCATTCACGACACGCAGGGAAAACGTGAGAAGTATTCTTTCTCCCCTATCCCCAGGGATAATACATATATATATATATATATATATATATATATATATATATATATATATATATATATATATATATATATATAATTGTACCACCATCTCAAACGCACACGTCTGTGTTGAACTGGACCATGGGTTCTTTTTTTTTTTATTGCAGAATGAATACTATATCAATAGTCTATGAAAAGTACAATGCAGAACACTTTAATATAAAACAACATTGCTGAACACTATAACATAAAAACAATGTTGTACACTATAATATAAAAACTACAATGTTTAACACAATAATATAAAAACCAGTACAATGTTGAACGCTACAATATAAAACCAGTACAGAGTTGAACACTATAATATAAAAATGTTGAACACTAAAATATAAAAACCCGACAATGTTGAACACTGTAATACAAAAACATGTACAATGTCGAACACTATAATAAAGTCAATGTTGAACACTATAATATAAAAACAGTGCAACGCTGAACACTATAACATAAAAATCGATGTTCAACATTACAGTACTGAACGGCACAACACTCCTCTGAGCAATAATGAACATAAAAAGTTGAGTAGTAGTACAGCGATGAACAGCGCAGTACAAAATAGAGAGAAAAAAAAAAGAAAATGCCTCTGGCGTTATGGGCAAACTTCGACAAACGTGTTTTTGCTCAAACGTGCCTCACTCACCCCATGGTTGTTGCGAGTGTAACTTCCTCGTCTTCGCTTGATTCAGGTCGTGATCCCCCCCCCCCCCCCCACTGTGTCGGGCGAGTGTGGCTAGTCTTATTCATCTATTCATCAACTGATTCATTCATTTACATCCGGGACGAGCGAGCGCACGGTCTCAGGAAGTAACGAGCGAGCGAGACGGCGGGAGGGTTTTAGCGCATCCTCAGACCCCACAGGACCAGTCGAGTCTGTGGCGGCTCGGCGGGGGCCCCAGTATGTGTGTGCTCTACTCAGCCTTGCTAGTTACTAACCTCGGCCTTTCACTTCGTCTTTTGTTGGTCACTATGTCAACCTGACGCCCTGGGCGAGCCGGGCGGACGCGGGCCGACCGTTACCCGGACGACTGACTGTCGTCTTAGATTTAAATGTCTCGAGCCCGCGCGCGCGCGCTAGCCCGCACTCAAGTAAGACACAACCTTTACCGCACGCGCTACAGATATCACACCAGCAAATATATATATATATATATATATATATATATATATATATATATATATATATATATATATATATATATATACAGATTTTCAGCGATCGGGGCCTGAACACGCAGGAGGTGAAAGACGTGCCAGGAATGGAGTGAATTAGAACGAACTGGTATACCGGGGTCGACGTGCTGTCATTGGATTGAACCAGGGCATGTGAAGCGTCTGGGGTAAACCATGGAAAGTTTTGTGGGGCCTGGATGTGGAAAGGGAGCTGTGGTTTCGGTGCATTATACATGACAGCTAGAGACTGAGTGTGAACGAACGTGGCCTTTGTTGTCTTTTCCTAGCGCTACCTCGCTAACACGGGAGACAGCGACAAAGTATAATAAATATAGATAAATAAATATATATATATATATATATATATATATATATATATATATATATATATATATATATATATATATATATATATATATATTTCTTTTTCTCCATTAATGATTATTAGGTATAATGACCATGGAATGTTGCGAGACGGCCCGTGATCTACGCAGGTCTTATCCGACACGTCTTAATAAAGATGATCAACCTAACGGGTTAGTCCACACGGTCGTGGGATGGCTGCAGTGTTGACATGCCAGTTGCCACAGTAGACTTGAGGCTGTCAATGAGAGAGGAGGACACGGAAGTGGAAAAAAATAAAATAAATAAAAACTCATGAAAACTCGAGAAAGTTCGAGAGATATGAGGAGCGGCGCCACGAGTGTCGGAACACTTCCTCCCTCCCTCTCTGTACAGTACAGATACGTAATCACAACATGGAAGCAGGGGATTACATGAGACACCACCACGAAGGGCGTCACGTGAGCAGGAATAGAATAATGATCATCACTGTATCAAAAACGTCATATGCAAACGAGTTTGTCCCATTCTAGGAGTGATGGCTGGACGAAGGATTACAGAATATAAAAAAACATGAGCTGCTGCTCTAACCAAATAGCCAGCTAAAAGGAGAATGGAGTTAAGAGATAGATTACAAAAAAGATGAAAAAAAGAGGGAAAAGAAAGAGTGGCTAAAAAAAATAGCCAGCTAAAAGGAGAATGGAGTTAACAGATAGATTACGAAAAAGACGAGAAAAAAAGAAAGAGGGGAAAAGAAAGAGTGGCTAAAAAAAGGGGGGGGGGGAGCAAATCCAACTTCAAAATTCTATTTCTTGAATGATGGCAAATGATGCTTACAGGCTTCAAGAATGAACCCAATTTGTAACATCGCACCACACGAAGCATTCCCAACGATCAGTGTTGTCTTCGCCAGACACAGATAAACAAGCACACGGGAAATTTTCATGAGTTAGGGAGGAGAGAGAGAGAGAGAGAGAGAGAGAGAGAGAGAGAGAGAGAGAGAGAGAGAGAGAGAGAGAGAGAGAGAGAGAGAGAGAGAGAAGTTTTAAGAGAGATCACAGAGAGCAAAAACACAGTCCATCCTCTCACATGAGTTTTAAGCATGATTTTGAGTACTGCGAAGTCTGAGCCGGAAGGAAACCCCGGGGGGGAAAAAAGTCGCTAATTCCCGAATGCAAAGAAACTCTTTAAAGTACTTCAGTCTCTCCTGAAACACCATGAAATGAACCATATATACTTCTCCGGTAAATGAAGTTCCACATTGCTGAACTCTGGGCCTCGTTTTCTGTCAACCGGCGGTAAACAGGAAATCAGAAAACACGGGCGCGGAGGAGATCAATGGGTCACACACTTAGTCCTGTAATATGGAGTAATGGCAAGTGGCTCAACTTTGTGTGACGTATATTGAGCTTTTCATTTCATCATCTGTCATCAACTACCGGGCTGTGTGATTGGCTGGCCTCTCTCATTGCTCTTCCATCATTACCGAGTTCATACGAATCCCATTTTCTATTCATGTTCTGGTATGTCCTATGGATCCTTTTTTTTTTCTTTTTTTTTAAAATCTTACCTTCGTATTTCTCCATTACTTTGCCCATCTTTCATACCTTGATTATAAGTCTCTTCTCCATTACTCTGCCCACCTTTCATTTCTTGATTCTAGTCTCTATCTACCACTCAAGTGTTTGCTCAGACCACCACACACCTCTCAGGTGCGAGAGTGGGTCTTCCACGTCTGAGAGGTGAAGAACCACCACCACGGGTCCGGACGCACGCGAGGGCCGGCCGGAGTCATGCAGGTTGACCTGACCCCTCCCGCCGGGGTCAGTATGTGAAAGTAACGAGTGTTCATCGGCGGACGTGTGGTCAACGACGGGATTTGACAACCAGTCCTCCCGGAGTGACATGGAAGTTGTGAGCTGCATCCACAACAGACGAGAAAACTTCGTGGAATTAGAATAATTCTTAAAAGTTTACTTACACATGACCTTTCACACCTGGATTATCATATATAAAAGAACGTATGCTTTAAAGTTTAAGAGAGCAAAAGAACGTGTGATTTCAAGGTGAATCTGCGCTTGGGTCTGGCATCTGGTGGATGTGAAGATACGAGTCCCGTTGTCCTCAAACATCTCATTTCCAGCACATCCATCCTCCTGCGCCCAACTCTATCCATAGCCCACGCCTCGCAACCATACAACATTGTTGGAACCACTATTCCTTCAAACATACCCATTTTTGCTTTCCGAGATAATGTTCTCGACTTCCACACATTCTTCAAGGCTCCCAGAATTTTCGCCCCCTCCCCCACCCTATGATCCACTTCCGCTTCCATGGTTCCATCCGCCGCCAGATCCACTCCCAGATATCTAAAACACTTCACTTCCTCCAGTTTTTCTCCCTTCAAACTCACCTCCCAACTGACTTGACCCTCAACCCTACTGTACCTAATAACCTTGCTCTTATTCACATTTACTCTTAACTTTCTTCTTTCACACACTTTACCAAACTCAGTCACCACCTTCTGCAGTTTCTCACATGAATCAGCCACCAGCGCTGTATCATCAGCGAACAACAACTGACTCACTTCCCAAGCTCTCTCATCCCCAACAGACTTCATTCTTGCCCCTCTTTCCAAAACTCTTGCATTCACCTCCCTAACAACCCCATCCATAAACAAATTAAACAACCATGGAGACATCACACACCCCTGCCGCAAACCTACATTCACTGAGAACCAATCACTTTCCTCTCTTCCTACACGTACACATGCCTTACATCCTCGATAAAAACTTTTCACTGCTTCTAACAACTTGCCTCCCACACCATATATTCTTAATACCTTCCACAGAGCATCTCTATCAACTCTATCATATGCCTTCTCCAGATCCATAAATGCTACATACAAATCCATTTGCTTTTCTAAGTATTTCTCACATACATTCTTCAAAGCAAACACCTGATCCACACATCCTCTACCACTTCTGAAACCACACTGCTCTTCCCCAATATATATATATATATATATATATATATATATATATATATATATATATATATATATATATATATATATATATATATATATATATGTACATATACACACAAGTATATAAGTATATCAGCATCTACACTTAATTTGTTATTTGTGATCATACATATATAAAAAAAAATCGTCCGTTAATTAAATCTGTCGTAGAAGTAAAGCCAGGTTAGGTTACGTTCCCTCCCTCTCCCTCCACGTTACGTTACGTTCCCTCCCTCTCCCTTCACGTTACGTTACGTTACGTTCCCTCCCTCTCCCTCCACGTTAAATTACGTTCCCTCTCTCTCCCTTCACGTGACGTTACGTTCCCTCCCTCTCCCTCCTGCCTCCTTTTTCTCTCCCGTCTCCACTTCGTTAAAATTTGCGTTCCCGCCTGTGCGTAAGAGGGCGTGAGGCGTCGGACGAAACATTTTCCTTCTCGTTTCCTGGTGTCCACAGGAGTGAGGGAGGGTCCGTCCAGCCCAGCCCAGCCAGAGGGACAGAGGCATCTCCAGAGACCCCCCCTAAGACCAACTCGTCTGGCGGGGCGGGCGGACGGGCGGCTCAGAGACCCCCTAGTCTCTGGAGTGGCTTCACCTCACCGCTAACCTCGCCCTTTCACTGCCCCTTTTTTTTTGTTGGTCACTGTGTCGACACATGGCTATGAAGGGAGGAGGAGGAGGAGGAGGAGGAGGAGGAAGAGGAGGAGGAGGGGATGGGGGGGGAGGGGAGGATTAAATCGCACTGGGGTCTTGCTTTTCCTCTTCTTATATCTCTGTCTTTCCACTCCGTCCCCTCCGCGTACCTCTTCGCATTCAGTACGTGGGGACGAAACTCCTGTGTGATGCTACGGGCGTATCGACCGCAGGAATATAACGATGACTTCTCCCTCTCTCTCTCTCTCTCTCTCTCTCTCTCTCTCTCTCTCTCTCTCTCTCTCTCTCTCTCTCTCTCGACTTTTAAGAATACGAATTTCATCCCACCAAACAAATCCCCCCATCTTTTCATATCACATATTAATTGGTCAATTCCTGTGTTTACTACGGCCCAAAAACTTTTACCGTTTATTTTTGTACGTTTGGCGAGGGAACGTTGTACAGACGTTTGTGGCGAGTGTAGCAACGTTGTGCAGACGTTTACGTTGAGTGTAGCACCGCTGTACAGACGTTTGTGGCAAGTGTAGCACCGTTGTGCAGACGTTTATGGCGAGTGTAGCAACGTTGTACAGACGTTTGTGGCAAGTGTAGCACCGTTGTGCAGACGTTTGTGGCGAGTGTAGCAACGTTGTACAGACGTTTGTGGCAAGTGTAGCACCGTTGTGCAGACGTTTGTGGCGAGTGTAGCAACGTTGTGCAGACGTTTGTGGCAAGTGTAGCACCGTTGTGCAGACGTTTACGGCGAGTGTAGAAACGTTGACCAGACGTTTATGGCGAGTGTAGCAACGTTGAGCAGACGATTGTGGCGAGTGTAGCAACGTTGAGCAGACGTTCATGGCGAGTGTAGCAACGTTGAGCAGACGTTCATGGCGAGTGTAGCAACGTTGAGCAGACGTTCATGGCGAGTGTAGCACCGTTGTGCAGACTTGTGGGGCGAGAGTACCTGCTCTTGCCGTACCTGGGTGAAAGGGGGAGGGGGAAGAGGCGTCGGCAGCCAGCCAGCCAGCCAGCCAGCTAGGTAGCCAGCCACCCAGCCAGCCAGCCAGCCAGGCAGCCAGACAGGCGAGCCGACCATTATACAGGATGACCGACTCGCGTACTAGATTTGTATGTCTTTCGCGCGATAGTTACTCACTCTGAGAGGGGCCGAAAGTGACTGAACACCATTGAGGGTGTCGTAGGTGTAGACTGTCTGTCTCGCTGTGCAGCGGTGACTGAAGAAGCTCAAGGCCTCTGGATGAAGGCCTCTGGAGAGGGTGGACGAGACTGCAGCTGAATGCCTCAAGAAAGAAAGGTGAGTGACTGGTTTCGTCAGGTTATCCAGTGAATGTAAGGGTCAAGGTGAGGGGTGACTGGGGATTTGGGGGGGGAATGCGTATGCAGATCTACTGTATTGAAGACAAGGGGTACAAAAAGTGACTGTTGGAATTACACTGGTATAAGTGTATATATACATAACTGTGTGGGAGACACATGTTACAGGTCATAAAGTTGAGTACTCCTTTAGAGTACGCTGCTCAGATCTGGTCGCTAAATGCGGTCAGAGAGGAAAGGCAACTCGAGCAAATTCACGATAAGTTCCCAAGTGCACTTTCGTGTAATAATCACATCATCAGGGGAGACACAAGAGAGAAATATAAGTCGGTTGATATACAACGAAGACACATAGCTACGACGCCATTTGGTAAACAAGTGATACAAACATACTCCCATCAAACACATTAAAAAAAAAAAATTATATATAAGCCTTATACCTTTAGCCTAAATATCTTCAGGCTAAAAATAATGAGAAAAAAAATGAATTTGGGGGGATTTTTTTTTTTTCAATTTCTCACTTAAATACTTTCTCTTTCATAGACGTCTTTCCATGTTCCTAGGGAGGAGCCATTCTTACCTCACCTGTCGGCTCCCACTTGAGGAGGGGACTGCCGGGGCGCGCCTCGTTCTCGGGTACTTACTTGCCTTACGGTGCAACACTTGAGCACGTTCCGGCGACCTGTGTGTCGCATCATACACCACGTAGAAAGGTCAACACGTGGATCACGACCCACGCATTATTTCCGTACCATTATCTTCTCATTCCATATATAAATATATATAATATATATATATATATATATATATATATATATATATATATATATATATATATATATATTTTTTTTTTTTTTTTTTTTCAAACTATTCGCCATTTCCCGCATTAGCGAGGTAGCGTTAAGAACAGAGGACTGGGCCTTTTTCACCTGGCCCAATTCTCTGTTCCTTCTTTTGGAAAATTAAAAAAAAAAAAAACCGAGAGGGGAGGATTTCCAGCCCCCCGCTCCCTCCCCTTTTAGTCGCCTTCTACAAAACGCAGGGAATACGTGGGAAGTATTCTTAATCCCCTATCCCCAGGGATAAAATATATATATATATATATATATATATATATATATATATATATATATATATATATATATATATATATATATATATATATATATATAAACGATCATACACGTACATATACATTCATACACATACACAGACATATACATATACACAGATGTAAATATTCATACTTACTTGCCTTCATCCATATTTGTCGCTACCCCGTCCCACAGGAAACAGCATCGCTACCCTTTGCTTCAGCGAGGTAGTGCAACAAGAACAGACAAAAAAGGCCACATTCGTGCACACTCAGTCCCCAGATGTCATGGGTAATGCACCGAAACCACAGCTCCCACCTAGGATTCGAACCCATGCAGGTTTGATCTCAGGCGGTCCCGTGCTGACTCATGGCCAGTGTCGGGCGTCTGTGAGTTCCGGTATGTGTTTGTGCGTGTGTGTGTGTGTGTGTGTGTGTGTGTGTGTGTGTACTTTTCTGAGTATGTTTGTGCGTATGTGTTAAAGATATCTTTTTCTTAGTATGCAAATTACCTACCCTCACCATACTGGGAGGGAGTTTTACGCTAGTGAAGCCTCATCTCCTGTACTATCACTACCATCGTACAACTTTTCTAAACTTGAGTCTACATCCATCCTCGCATCATGAAGAGTAAACTCAATCCTCCCTCCACTACATCTCGTCATAAAGGCATTATTCTCCACCTCTTAAACTCAATCCTCCCTCCACTACATCTCGTCATAAAAGCATTCCTCCACCTCTTAAACTCAATCCTTCCTCCACTACATCTCGTCATAAAGGCATTATTCCTCCACCTCTTTTCTAACAAGTTTCTTGGTCAATTCCATGTTATGTCCTCTAGGTGCTCTGTCGCCGAATCTTTCAAAGAACAGTTCACTGTTAGCTTCATCGAACTGACCTGGAAACTTAACAAGTTGTGCTCAAGTCACCCCTCACTCTTCTTTTTTTTTTTTTTTTCCAAATTCTAAGACCTCTAGCCGACTTGCCCTGTAACTCCCCATCTCTGTTGCCCTCCTCTGGACCTTCTCTATCATCTCTTTTTTCATGTGCTTTCCAAAGTGCGGTGACTAAACGTGAGAATCATATTCCAGTCCAGGCTTTACGTAGGATATAAACAGCATGGTGAATAATTCCTCATCCATGTACACGTATGTTATTCTAAAACTTGCTTGAAGTCAGTTTGTCTTTCTTTACTCCTCTTCTGAGGTGGGACCCTGATGACAGGTTTAGGATGATGTCAACTCCCGAGCCACTTAAAAAAAAAAAGAAGCATATTTTCCTGCTTTATAATATCATGCCAAGGCCTTCTTTCGTCGTGTTGAGTGTGTGTGTGTGTGTGTGTGTGTGTGTGTGTGTGTGTGTGTGTGTGTGTGTGTGTGTGTGTGTGTGCGTGTGTCACACTGCACACCTGTAGCTCCGCCGTGTCAAAAGCCATATTCCTGGTCTTACGGATGAGAAAGTATTTCCTTATTGAACACGAAAACCCATTCTCCTTTTTCGTCTACGGATCATCGGTGACTTGGCCAGAGGCAAAAACCAACCCTCTGCAAGCGGCCATTTATTGTGCCTCCTGCAACTACCATTTGCAACACCTTGTGGTTTGGTCTGGGGAGATGGGCGTGACGCCTGAAGGAAGGCAGAGGCTTAAGTCCGGGGTCACGAGGCGTGAGCTGTTGTTCCCGAGGGCACTTAGCAGTTCCCTGGGGCACGTAGCAGCCGAGGGAGCTTGCTCCCGCTGGCGTTACTTGTGTAAGTGGTGGTGGTGGTGTAGCACTACACTCTCTCTCGGCCCGCCCGCCCCCCCGCCCCACCCCCCTGTGAGTCGTAGGCCTATAATATATTTTTCTTAATGTGCCAGACACCTCGGCCTCCTCCAGGTGCACCACGATCACCTGTCGTCCGGGAAACATCTCAAGACACCTGGCTGGCTTCTCGCATCACACCTCAGTGAGGACACGAGGAGAGGTGGGTTCTCTGTAGTTTGAGTTCTGGGTTCACGCTGATGTTTCAGTGGTGGAAGGAAACATTACGATTATATACATCTTTCCCCAAGGTGCACTACGACTTTTTCCCCGTGTGTGTAGTACACAAATGGTCAACAGGGGAAAAGAGAGACTGAGAGTGAGGGAAATGCTTCATAAATTGGTAAGCTCAAGTCTCAAACTGGGGTTTGAGGATCACCTTAGATATCACAGTGGAAGCTCGGACACCGTTGTGGAGGCTTAGATGCCACTGTAGAAGGTTAAATGCCACATAGTAGGAGGTGTCGTTGTGGTAGTTCTTGTTTGCTTGATGTTCCTGTGATGAGGAAAACTGTATATGTGAGTGAGGATATGCTAGTTGGTACAATGTTGACCGGGACGTGCTGAAGGAGTTATGTGGACGAGGACGAATTGATGGGAGGGGGGGGGGACATTTCGACGAGGACGCATTGAGGGGGACATCTCGACGAGGGTGTAGTGTAGGGGACATATTGATGAGGACGCACGGTCAACGGGGACGTACTGAGTTGAACATATCGACGAGAACTTTAACAGTGGAACATTTCGAAGGCGACGTAATGAGAGGAACACATCTCGAGGATGCACAGAGGCGAACACGTCGACGGAGATGTCCTGAGGGAAACATATCCGCGACGACGTATTGAGGGGCACCTGTCGTCGAAGACATACTAGGAGGGGAGGATACATGTCGACGAAGACGTATTGAGGAGAACATGTCGACGGAGAACGAGTGTTGACGGTCATAAATTGGTAGGAACAAGCTACAGGGAATTACGTAGACGGGGAAGGGAATGAGGAAGACCCGTCGACAGGAAGTGGACATGATAATAAAGACAGGTTGAAGGACGTCCGTCGACGAAGATGGGTTGAACTGTTGTATCCTGATGGACTAAAGCTGTAGAAGACATATGGAGAGATACGTGATGAGGAGGTCCAGTGGAAGACGATCCAACGAAGGGAACGTGGTACAAATTACAAATTCAAAGGGACTAGATGACGTGTTGAATTGCCTAGGCCGACGGGAAAGTGCTGAATGAATTATATCGAAAGGGATTTGTAAAAGATGAAGTGTTGATGCTGACACGTTGCTAGGGACGTAATGAAGGGGATATAGCTACGGAAGCTTGTTGAAAGGGACGTGTCGACATAGCCCTGATGAGGGTAACATGTCGAAGGGATCAAACTGGAAGAGATGTATCGATGTGGACGCGCTGAAGGTATATATCGTCGAGGATGTGTTGAAGGGAACCTGTCGACGAAGACGTGCTGATGGGAACCTGTCGATGAGGCCCGCTGAAGGGAACCTGTCAACGAAGACGTGTTTAAAGGGAACCGGTAGACGAAGACGTGTTTCAAGGAACCAGTCGACGAAGACGTGCTGAAGGCAACCTATCGACGAAGACGTGTTAGAGGCAATCTGTCGACGAAGACGTGTTGAAGTGGACGTGTCTTGGTACACGTGGTGAGGGGACATGCGAACAGGTTACGTGTCGATGAAGATGTGCTTGAGTCGATGTGTCAACAGGAATCTACCTCGGAGGAAGGTGTTCATGGAGCCGTGTTGAAGGGGGTATACCGAGAACGACGTGATGAAGGGCAACGGGACCTGTTGAAGGGGAGAGGCAAGCTATAGGGAGCGAGTGAAGGGAAAATGCTAAGGTGACACGGTGAAAGGGTTATGTTGAGGAAGATGAGTGAAAGGGAGCGTGTGGACGTGGGTCCTGTTGTGGGAGATGAGCAGCAGCAAAGTGTTGGGCAAGAGGAATACGAAGCACCCCGAAAGATGGGTGACAGGGCTGGGCTGTCAGGAGAGAACAAAGGGCGTCGATGTATGCGGGGGTTAGTATCGTGGACGTGTACTGGAGGAGGAGGAGGAGTGAAGGGGACGTCAGGGAAGGACGAACAAACTGGGATGTGTTAAAGGGGCACAAACTGAGGGGCTCAGGGTTGTGAGAGGCGAAGTGAAAGGCAGCGTGTTAAAGTGGGTGAGTCAAGGACAAGTAAGGGAGGACAAGTGATGGATGACAAGTGAGGGAGTGTTGAGGTTGATGAGTGAGGGAGGACAAGTGAGGGAGTGTTAACGTGGATGAGGACAAGTGAGGGAGTGTTAAGGTGGAAAAGTGGAAGGGTCCGAGGGTCGATAAGGGAGGGAGAAGCAGTGAGGGAGGAAGTAAGGGTTTGGCAGCTCAGGCCAACATCATGAGGCCACCGCTTCCTGTTACCATCAACCCTTGCCAGAAGACCTTAATGCAGGTAGTGTGGTACACCAGGGATGGAGGGAGGGAGGACGTAGGTCGTGGCATCTGAAGAATGGGGAGTAATGCGTAAACTGACGTATTCACCAATGCCACGGAAGAACCAGGGGTGTTCTCATCAAGCAGACGGATTTGAGATGAGTGTTACATTTGCTTCCCCCACTGTACAGTAACATGACTGAGGGTTCGACGTGAGGAGGTAACTGAAGGTATTAACAGCAAGGGAGATGATCACTGTCAGTGTGATGTGGATAGAAAGGCGGGAGACAGAGTGGAGGAAGAAGAGGAGGAGGATGTGTCAAGCGGCGGTGGAGAATCGTACAGGAAGAGACAAGTAGAGACGAGGATAACTTAGAGGGTGTGTAGAGAATGCTACAGGAAGTGACAAGTAGAGACGAGGATAACTTGAGGGTGTGAGTGTATGGTCCTACGAGCCATGATTCCCTCCACAGTGAAGGGCTGGACACTGGCAATTCTCATACACGTGTGCAGTGGCAACAGTGCCAAAAAATTTAAGACTGATACGTCTGCGGGAAGAAAGGGTTAGCGGTACAGCGCGCGTGACAACAGGTCTTACACGAGGGTTTGCCGGAGTTGGTGAGACTACAGTGCGGGAAGACACGACTTTAGCATGTTCTCCTACGTTGTATAAAAACTAAAACGATAAATAAGAAAAAAAAAACATGAGATTTTCAAGACGACAGGTTGAAAAGTGTAAGTTGGATGGGAAGCAAGACTACGTCAAGTTGCTGTGAGGAGAAAAGGTGAGACAAGTTGTGTGGAGACTGATATGGTGAGGAATGTGTACATGTAATGTGCATGGATGAACGACATGGTAGAATGAGGACCCTGAGAAGTTGACGGCTGAGAACGAATGAGTTTGGAGGATGAACTTACCACCAAACACTGATGTATGAGGCGGAGGTCCTGGATGGAACTGTGGACAAGAATAATAGATAGGAATAGCCCAAATGGCAACTAGGGTTTGCAGAATTATGGTAAATGAAAGTTGAAGGGGGGAAAAAAACGGACGATTTCGTAAAAAGGTGAGTAAAAGCAAGGAGGCGTGAAGTCTGGCAGATACGAGACGTGTATTACGATGACGGGTAGACCTACGTGGTGAGGGGAGTGAGGCGCGGTGTGGCGGGTGGGGAAGGGGCACTGCGGCGAGGCGCGGCGGGTGATGGTATGACATGACCCGTAATTATTCAAGAGCGGGAAAGTCATGGTGGGGATCAGGCGTGGAGGAGGAGGAGGAGGAGGAGGCGTTGGTCTACTGGGCGGTAGCGAGGGATTTCCTAGACCGAAGGGGGGGGTCAGTCCATCGACAACCTGTGACTTATTCTACATCGACTGACGCAGCTCGCAGCCTTTTACTCTTACCGATAAAGAAAAAAAAAAACAATGTCATTCTTGATGATCATCGCGAACGTCTAGATTTCCAAAAAATCCACAAACGAAAGACTTATCTAAATAACGAACGGGGGTATAACGGCATAAAGAACGACGGATAAACTCACCTTTTTTCACAAGTGTACAAGTTCCTGACTCCAATATCGACCTGGCCACGACAGATTTCGCCCGTTGGGGAAGAACCCCTTCGTGTCGTGAACGTTGACTGACATGTTTGGAAAAGACGAAGACGTTGATACAGAGGGAAAGCTACATATACGCAGAGCTTACGAATCCTCAGGGGTTCTAAGCATTACACTTCATGGCAAACAACATCACAGATAACTGACCTCAACGGGAAACTACAGATAATGACAACTGAAACAATGCTCTCGTTTCTTTTCTTTTTTTTAAGAGTTGCCACCACTGGAGCCAAGGCTGGTGACTGTTTCAAGGCAGGTTCAGAGCTTCCTTTCCCAACACTGTAGCAGTACACAAAGAAGCAACAGACTATTACCTTGACCCTGAAAACCTTAAATAATGTTCTGAAAATTCAGAAAACTTTTGAGGGAGACTTTTATGAAATTCAGAGAGGGGAAAGTCGACCGTCTTATTTGTGACTGCAACTCTTGAAGCCGAAACTTCTACATTCAACTTCTCTCACCATATCTACTGAAGTGGATCCCGCAGAAGTGGAGGTGGAAGTAGCTGATTGACAAGAAAAGGACACGAGGACTTAATAAGTTATTACAGTCCTGCAAACCGAACTTAAAAACGTAGGGCAAGCAGGGACGTAACCTAACGCTTCGACACCAATGGACGGAGTGGCTTCGCATCAAAAGATAAGAGGCCAGTTTGTGTCTGAAGGTCAGAGTTCATTCGAATTCATCAACGAACGGCTTCGGAGAGGTGAGGTTATATACGCCTCGCGTTCCAACCATCTTCGGATGAACTAACCTATGTGAACGCCTTCCATCTTCGGATCAACTAACCTATGTGAACGCCTTCCATCTACGGAACAACTAGACTATGTGAACGCCTTCCATCTTCAGATCAACCAACCTATGTGAACGCATTCCATCTTCGGATCAACTAACACATGTGAACGCCTTCCATCTTCGGATCACCTAACCTATGTGATGAGCAGTGTGTTAGAATATTCTAACGCGGACTTCATAAAAGATGTAGTGAGAAGACGACCGCATGACGCAAGTCTATAATCCCGCTTAAAAAAAAAAAGAAATAATAATATAAAGCCTACAAAGACTCTCCGAGGCAAGTCATGAGCAGAAATCACACCTGACTGTTGGTGAGTTGAGGATAACTTCACAGAACCTCACTGCACGAATTACTACAGTAAGTTTCTACGTCATATGGTAGTCAGTTGTTGATGGTCTACGGTAGGACCATGTATGTGGTGGCTGGACCAGGATTATGTGATGCCCCAGCAGGAGAGGGAGAAGGTGTCAGTTGTTGATGGTCTACGGTAGGACCATGTATGTGGTGGCTGGACCAGGATTATGTGATGCCCCAGCAGGAGAGGGAGAAGGAAGAGTTAGGAAGACAGTGTGCAGGTGTACTGGTTGGAATCTCTCTCGAGGAGGAGAGGAGAGTAAACTCACTTAGCTGAGAAAATGTGTGTGTGTGTGTGTGTGTGTGTGTGTGTGTGTGTGTGTGTGTGTGTGTGTGTGTGTGTGTGTAAAGTGAAGGGAGAAACAATAAGGGGAAGGTCTGGCTCCTGGACCTTCCTGTGATATTCTGAAGGAGGTAAGATGACATGAACACGCGAGACTCCCAAAGGCCCATCAGCCCATAGGAGGCAACTCCTCTGTACATACACACACACACACACACACACACACACACACACACACACACACACACACTACACACAGCCATTAGAAGTTACGTATTTATGTAGCCTATGTTGAAAGCTTCCTGGCGTCTTAGTGCCCTCCCTTGACAAGTGGTACGCTCCGCCCACCACTCTCGTCTCTGTACTAGCTCGTCTATTTCTTCTCGCCATCAAAAAAAAAAAAAAAAAAAAATCTATAAATTGAATCTATCGTCAGTCTCTTCTTGACCTAATACCGCCAGGACTTTATCTATATCCGCCCTCATCTATCACCCTATGTCGGTCAAACCGCCCCTTACAACTGCGTCCCGCCTGGAAAAAAAAAAAAAAAAAAGAAGTGCAAGTACGATGGTCTTATTGTGTCTTGGGTTAGAAAGTCTGGAGGGTCGTCACGGCTGGTGAGGGTTGCTCCAGACGGAGAAGCGGGTGCAGGAAAGACGTGACAGCGTTATTGCCGGGGCAACCTCTGCACCGTGGCGGAACAGGGGCGAAATTACTACACTTTATTGCGTAGAGATGATGATGAAGCTGCTGCTGCTGCCCCTTCTCTTTTCCTCTCAAGTCATAAAGATAGTGAGTGGGTCGAGTGGTGCGTGAATCGGCGTAGAAGGAGGAGGAAGAGGAGGAGGAGGTCGCTGGAAGATAACAGAAGCCTTGCATTGCATCTGATGAAGTGGTGATCTGGCTGTGACATCAGTCAAGGTGATAAGCAGTGTAGCTGAGAGCCCATTGATAAAAAGGAGTAGAGTCAATAGCTTGGGCAAATGGAAGGAAGATGAGGGGGAAACATGTGGACGTCTCCTGGCTGGTGGAATACCTCGTTCCACACGCTGTGTGTGGATGTGACTGTTGGTTTGCCAGGGTCAAGACGAGCGAAAGCGACAGGAGCAGCTCAAACTGAAAATCCTTGAGAGAATGAGAGAAGTTTGGCATCCATGATGAATGAGGAGGTGACAAAGACACGTACTGCATTTTGATAAAAGGGACAAGTATGTGTTACTAAAGACATGACAAGGTAAATAAATAATTCCAAAGCCGAATGTTGTAGGGTAAGAAACAGGCAATACAGAAGTACTCCGCTGTGTTGGATCCAACAGCCCAAAGAATAAATAACTTATGTATTTATAATTACCCCAGGACCATTTCTTTTTTCTTTTTTTTTTATCAGTGGCCTTCTGCAGCTCAAGGTTGCGCTACGTCCAACAGCAAGGAACTATAGGTTTCCTTTGGAGTGAGGTGTTATTTCACGAGACTCCACTCGCCATGTTACAAGCCTCGCCATGGGTGGTTTTTTTTCTCTTGTGGTGTAACCTAGAGTAGGTGGAGTCCGGTAACACCGATTCCCGTATATCACCCTCGGCAAATTATTGTTTTTCCTAACTTCTTTCGTAATCAAATGCGATAAATCGAAGAGATTTGGGAAATCTATCGTCTACGTATCACTAAGGGCTTGGAGGTACCAGGCAACGCAAGTTTCGAATACCTTAATTATTAAACTAATTAATGTGATCTCAATCTCCATTTTGTAATCTTTGTGTACAACTGATGTGGTGTACAGATTTACATAGTCTGTAGTTTTTGCGTACAACTGTTAAGCTACAGATTTCTAAATAGTAGCAGTAGTGGAAGTAGTAGAGGAAGGTAGTAATAATAGTAGTAGTAGTAGTAGTAGTAGTAGTAATAGTAGTAGTAGTAGTAGTAGTAGTAGTAGTAGTAGTAGTAACAGCAACGGGATAATTGCCTTAAGATACCATAAACACAAATCATACCAGTTAAAAGCGACACTTGCCAATCAACTCAAAAACCCAGCATTCCTATATACGATGGAATCTGAACAAATTTGACACCTGAGTCTACCCAAAGGCAGACAGACGGACAGTAAAGGCACATTACGGTAAAGCAAAACGAATGATGAATAAACAGACGAATAGAGTAGAATCTCTGTGAGCAGTCTGTTGTATAATGAGTGGATCACCCACTCAATTCCTGTTTCCTACAATATATGAATACCATACTAGCTAACACATCCATAGTGATTTTGTATACGTAATATCGGTTTTAACAATCCCAAACATATATATATATATATATATATATATATATATATATATATATATATATATATATATATATATATATATATATATTTATATATATATATATATATATATATATATATATATATATATATTTATATATATATATATATATATATATATATATATATATATATATATATATATATATATATATATATATATATATATTCCTGAGTCCAAGGGGAAAATGATCTTGATCACGCGCAAAATTGTGATCCTTTCCAATATATATATATATATATATATATATATATATATATATATATATATATATATATATATATTCTCTTTCGCTACTGGAAAGAGAAAATAATAAAAAAAAAAAGGTGAGTACTTTCGTTCATTACGTCCTCAGTTCTTAGAGGAAATTCACTGAGCATATAGAGACGATACAAGTCACAGTGGATTTTCCAACGACTTTCCAACAAACAGTTCCATCACCCCTAACCCTCACCCATCCACCCCCAACCCTCACCCATCCACCCCCACATACTCCACGGTCCACACAAACATATCTCAGTTGCCATACCTTCAACAGCCACTATGGACAGAGTAGGTGTAGACTAACACTCGGCTTGGGAGAAGCTTTTGAGGGAATACAACTTACATTTTACGTAAAGGAACGATACTAAAGGGGAAAAAAAATAGAACGTAGCACTGTGAGAACATTGCCTGAAGATGACGGCAAAAAAGTGCACAAGTCAAACATTTACTTATAAATGAACCACAATGACGCTGCGCAAATATTTACCTTATGATCAAATACTCTTTTTTTTTTTTTTAATTAAGTGATGAAACACTCTTTTTTTTTTTTTGCACTGAGTTATTATTAGTAAGTTAATCATTGACAAAGAAAGCGCAGCGTTCACACAGTATATATGTAAAGCGCAGCGTTCACACAGTATATATGTAAAGCGCAGCGTTCACACAGTAAATATGTAAAGCGCAGCGTTCACACAGTATATATGTAAAGCGCAGCGTTCACACAGTACATATGTAAAGCGCAGCGTTCACACAGTATATATGTAAAGTGCAGCGTTCACACGGTATATATGTAAAGCGCAGCGTTCACACAGTATATATGTAAAGCGCAGCGTTCACACAGTATATATGTAAAGCGCAGCGTTCTCACAGTATATATGTAAAGCGCAGCGTTCACACAGTATATATGTAAAGCGCAGCGTTCACACAGTATATATGGAAAGCGCAGCGTTCACTCAGTATATATGGAAAGCGCAGCGTTCACACAGTATATATGTAAAGCGCAGCGTTCACACAGTATATATGTAAAGTGCAGCGTTCACACAGTATATATGTAAAGCGCAGCGTTCACACAGTATATATGTAAAGCGCTGCGTTCACACAGTATATATGTAAAGCGCAGCGTTCATACAGTATATATGGAAAGCGCAGCGTTCACACAGTATATATGGAAAGCGCAGCGTTCACACAGTATATATGTAAAGCGCAGCGTTCTCACAGTATATATGTAAAGCGCAGCGTTCACACAGTATATATGTAAAGCGCAGCGTTCACACAGTATATATGGAAAGCGCAGCGTTCACTCAGTATATATGGAAAGCGCAGCGTTCACACAGTATATATGTAAAGCGCAGCGTTCACACAGTATATATGTAAAGCGCAGCGTTCACACAGTATATATGTAAAGCGCAGCGTTCACACAGTATATATGTAAAGCGCTGCGTTCACACAGTATATATGTAAAGCGCAGCGTTCATACAGTATATATGGAAAGCGCAGCGTTCACACAGTATATATGTAAAGTGCAGCGTTCACACAGTATATATATATATATATATATATACGGGATACAACGTAATCAATTCTTTTTTGAAGCCTATTGGCGCCGCGCCATTTCACAAATGGTTCCACAATCGCCACGAACACACGAAGACCATGTCTAAGGCCCTTCGAACCACAATGGCCCTGATAAGGCAACCTGACAGACCAGATAACCAACCGGTCCACACCATGATAGACACCAGAGGGAATGTATGGATTCATCCTTCAAGACACGGGGGAGAGGGGAGTCACAGCGGGTAACAGAGACCCCACACGCTCTGACCCCGAGCAACAAATTAAATCGTATTCTCGAATAATTAAATTGTTTCTCCGGCATGATGGGCGAGGGAGTCGGCTGGCTGGCTGGTGGGAGTCGCTGGCTGGCTTGGCTGGCTGGCTGGTGGACGGTGAGACGGATATAATTTCTAAAACTTTCTTCCTGATGTGTCGTCCATATGAGATTCCCAGAGTCGGGGTGTGTGTGTGTGTGTGTGTGTGTGTGTGTGTGTGTGTGTGTGTGTGTGTGGGAGGGGGGGGAGGAGGTGCCCCAGAGGTCATGTCAGACACGCAAGGGTTAGCCTAAGTTCCCAGAGGTCACGCATGTCAAAAGACACCTGGGGTTTCGCATAAGGTTCCCACAGGTCATGTCACACATCAGAAGTCTAGTACTATCAAGTTCCCACAAGTCATGTCTGACATCTACGGTTAAGTGGAAGGCCGCCACAGGTCATGTCAGACAACAGGGGTCTAAGGTAAAGGTCATGTCAGATAACAGGGGGTTATTTAAGGTAAGGCAGACTTCTATACTCAATCAGTGATCTAATTTCAATACGTTACGGCGTTATATTCTTCAAACAATTTTCTAATACCTGATCCTTTAATTTCTGTGGATCCACCACTTACGAAGAAAAAAAGAAAAAGAGACGATGATGGGGACTGAAACAAGGCTACCTATTCTACGTATGCTATCTATAATGGCTTAATTCAAGGCTTCTGACACAAGAAAAAGAGACGATGACGGGGACTGAAACAAGGCTACCTATTCTACGTATGCTATCTATAATGGCTTAATTCAAGGCTTCTGACAGAAGAAAAAGAGACGATGATGGGGACTGAAACAAGGCTACCTAATCTACGTATGCTATCTATAATGGCTTAATTCAAGGCTTCTGACAGAAGAAAAAGAGACGATGACGGGGACTGAAACAAGGCTACCTATTCTACGTATGCTATCTATAATGGCTTAATTCAAGGCTTCTGACAGAAGAAAAAGAGACGATGATGGGGACTGAAACAAGGCTACCTAATCTACGTATGCTATCTATAATGGCTTAATTCAAGGCTTCTGACAGAAGAAGAAAAAGATTCTAAGGATATGAAACAAAATGCTGCTTTGCCAACCTAACCTCCCCCACCCCCCAAAAAATATTCTCACACAATCATCACTGTTCCATAACACAAGGAATCGAGATTTCAGGTTATAGTGATTCAAATACGTGCTGGTGAAGGTTCGAACTACAGAAGGATGAGTCTGTCGAGAGTTCCTGGTACGGAGGGAATGGAGGGGATGAATAAAAGGCACGTGGAGACATCACGTCGAGCCATGGAGCGCTGTGTGTAGGTAGGTGGCTTGGCTGTAGAGTGTCATCTCGAATCCCCGAACGTTGTACGTATTGACTAAAGAGACCGAAGGGGTGCAAATGAGGCCAGTGTTTTGTTTCTCTGTTCTTGACGCCTCCTTCTTACATGTGAGGGAGGAGGCACGTCGGTATGACCCAAAAAAAAGAGCAGATGCACTTTGAATACTCGCGGTGCTAATTCTTACAAGTCATGTGAACGTAGAAGAAGTTAACTGTATGAAAGAAGTTACTGTTTCAAACATTCTCTCTCTCTCTCTCTCTCTCTCTCTCTCTCTCTCTCTCTCTCTCTCTCTCTCTCTCTCTCTCTCTCTCTCTCTCTCATATATTTCAAATAAAATTCGCGAAAGAGGGGGGAGGGGGGGAACATCTGACCTCCTTCGTCGCGCTGTAAAAACAGATCTCGTAATAATATCTCTGAGGCACGGGAGAGGAATAGGATCGCACCGAAAATTTCCGAGCCAGCCGTTTTATCAACATAGTTCCTCCCTCCCCTTCCAGTAATATGAACGCAAAGGCAATTTTCTCTTTATAAAGAAAAGGGTAGTCGAGTTGAGGATTTTCATCTCTCTCTCTCTCTCTCTCTCTCTCTCTCTCTCTCTCTCTGATGCCACTAGTCGCTCCATCAACTTTACTATCAGACCATTGTACACTGCAGGCAACCAACCCACCCACCCACTCGTCTTCAGTCTTTTGGGCGGGACACTCGTCAAATTTGTTTCCTTTTTCTGATATAACATTTATCCAGCACGCAGGATACAAGATTTATATGAATTGTTTATATATATATATATATATATATATATATATATATATATATATATATATATATATATATATATATATATAAACTTTGAGCATGTGACACTCACAGCACACCTCAGCCAACGACAATAATAATCCGCAAATCAAAGTCATGTTCCGCGGGGGCGGGGGTCGTCCTGGGCTCCGGCGGTGGTGGTGGTCAGATGAGGGACGCCCGCGGCCACGGCCAGTGACACACCCTGCAGCAAAGAGGATTTCCCTCCCTGGCCTGGCGGAAAGGACGTGGGGGTGTTGCTGAGGTGACAACCAGGGAGGGAGGGACGGAGGGAGGGAGGAAGAGGAGGGAGAGAGGGAGGGAGGAACGGAGAGAGGGAGGGACGGAGGGAGGAGGAGGAGGAGGAGCCCCTGCCGTGTGGGGGATCACCCCGGTGGTCAGTCGGACGCGGGAATATATATCTCTCGGCCACAGAGCGTCTCGGGGGAAATCTCTCGCCGGAGAGGGTAATAACGCGTGGATGTTCCGTGGCCCAGGTTCTCAAGCCAACGCTCCTGTGATATGTGTCCGTGCACTGTGTGTGTGTGTGTGTGTGTGTGTGTGTGTGTGTGTGTATGTGTGTGTGTGTGTCCGAGCACTGTGTGTGTGTGTGTGTGTGTGTGTGTGTGTGTGTGTGTGTGTGTGTGTGTTTTATCCTCTGTATCTTATCTATTTTCTGTATATGTGGTGAGGAGCTTCATACTCGTCCGGTCACTGCCTCTTATCTATGATGTGTGTGTCAAGATTCACGGTCGTCTGGCCCTGCTGTCTCTTATCTATGTTTGTCTGTCGAGATTTTCACACCCGTGTGGCGCTGGCTGCCTCTTATCTTGTGTTGTGTCAGTGGTAGTGACGCTGATTTCCTCCCCCAACCCCCTTTATCATGTTCAGCGGGTCCAAAGGAATTTATATATTTCCTCACTTATACACTCTTCTGGGCTCTCTTTTCCCCATCAAAGAACTGCTCTCTGCTGTCGTCAAGGCCCAAGAGGAATTCAAATGTACTTACGTAGGGAGACCACGCAATACATGTCTCTACATTTTTCCTTTCACAATCCTCTCTACATTTCAATTAAGGTCCGGCCTCGATGTGGACTTGTGTTCGAGACTGGAGCCTCCACCGTAGAAAAACAAGATAAAATTCCAGTTTTCTTTCTTTTTCCAGTAAGGACAGTCTGAAGGCTTCCTTACCCTCATTAGCAACACATCCTATCCAGGCCTGATACCATTGTTGCTATGTCCACTGTCTTCCACTCCTTCGCCGCCACGCCCTACTCAATCAACTTCTTGAACACTCATTCCAACTCCCGTTCCGGTGTTTCTACACACTCGTGCATCCCATAGAGAGATACTTTATCAAAACCGTCAGCCTTACGTGGGCCAAGACCGTTTCTTAGTGTCCTTAATGTCTTTTCTAGCAACTTCATTACTTTCCGAGTGTTCTCTTCCTATTCCAATTGGCTGGCGTCGGGTCGATCAGCGTCCTCGAGCATGATACACTAAGAACGTGTTCTTCAGTTCATCGCACACTTGCTTGTCGTCCTCAGACGTCTACCTCTCTTTCCCCCAGAATGCCTAAGCCTACATTCGTAATCCGTTTTGCAGACGACGTCAGCGATCTCGATACCTTGCTCCAACTTAGGCACGGGACTGCTAATCCCTCCCATGTCACACCTCAGTGACGCATCGCTCCATTATCATCATCTCTCACATGCGCATGCATAATTCACACCTCCGCGGGAACAGACCCCCAAGCACAGTCCCCCACCGCACTGCCTTGAATGTCATGCTCAGCTGCCCTGAGAGTCAGTCAAGCGAGATGATCGGCCACAGTTATCAATCGTGCACGCCTCCCGCATGATAACGTCGAACTTGTGACATCGGCCAGGTTCTGTCTCTTCTACGGTAGCAGTATACACATGGCACCTCTGCAACGCCTCCTCCCTCCTCCAGCACAGCCATGGCACCTCTGCAATGCCTCCTCCCTCCTGCAGCACAGCCATGGTACCTCGGCAATGCCTCCTCCCTCCTGCACCACAATCATGGCACCTCTGCAATCCCTCCTCTCTCCTGCAGCACAGCCATGGTGCCTCTGCAATGCCTCCTCCCTCCTGCAGCACAGACATGGCACCTCTGCAACGCCTCCTCCCTCCTGCAGCACAGCCATAGGACCACTGCAACGCCTCCTCTCTCCTGCAGCACAGCCATGGCACCTCTGCAACCTCACCTCCCTCCTGCAGCACAGACATGGCACCTCTGCAACCCCTCCTCCCTCCTGCAGCACAGACATGGGACCACTGCAAGGCCTCTCCCTCCTGCAGCACAGCCTTACAACATTGTTACCTCCTCGTTCTTTCTGCAGCAGCACTAAAGATCCCAGGAAATGACTCACCCCCTCCTGCACCAGCACCAAGGGACCTCTGCCTCACTATTCTATCCCTGCACCAGCAGCATCGGCTCTCTCACCTGAGCTGCACTTCCTTGTACATGTCAGTATGGTACTGCTGAGCAACTCGTGTTTCTAAACCCTCTTTCGTCAGTCCCTCACATCCCAAAACATTAGACAAAACCCCAGAACATCAGACAAACAAGTCATTAACTTTTCTTTTAAGAATTCAACTCAATAATACCATCTGACTTCGACTTAACACCCTGGACAAGTAATGTAATACCGTATAACACCGCTGGTACGTACTTCACCATGTGCAGGTCAACAATGGAGAGAGAGGGAAGGCGACTGAGTAGTCTGGCTGTAATTACCCATTTGGTAATGACCTATCCTCACTGTACGGGGAGGGAGTACTACATATGTACCCGCGCTTAGCTGTGGTAACATTACTTACACAGTGAGGAAATAAACCCGACTGATATGGCCGTATTTTGCGCGTATTTCTCAAACCACCAAGTCACGTTAGGTACCTAAGTGTAGTCATGACTGCTGAACACGAATGGAGCCGATCGTCCCAAGCGTCCACATCTCTCTCTCTTTAAAACTATGAGCTCACCAGTGCAGCATGAGGCGTGGTGCTGTGATATCCCTCCTGCCTCACCGTACTGTGGCTAAACTGTGACCCCCGGCGAGAGGGAGCTAAAAGCCGCCTTGGGATGAGTCGTCGTGTGTCTTCGGTTTACGTACATACGGTTGGTCGAACCAGCTTTTGAGAGCAATGGCTGAAGCTTTGAAAGACTCTGTGTATATCTCTTATTTCTATGTTCTATTTAAGATATCGTCAAGAAAAATTTTGCTGAATTTCGGTAAGTAGACGAGAGAGAGAAAAAAAAATGTGAGAGATGGAGCATATGGTCAAGTGAACACCGCTTTTAAGTGTATAAATCAGTTTAGTAAAGGCACCCCAGAAACAATACATAGAGAGTGGACCGCTCGCTGGGAGCAATGAGGGCGGGATTCGACAGGGGGGGTCTAGCCTATTTACCAGTCATGGCGACGGGACAGAGCTAAAAGGACAGGCAGGGTTTAGCGCGGGTAGCGCTCACCGCAGGGAAAACCTAGAGCCATGAGGAACGCGTTATATGAGTTACACGCTGTCGAGCGCTGCGTGTGTGTGTGTGTGTGGGATGGAGAGATTGTCTATCTGTGGTATGAGCACCAGCAAGCTGCTGTGCGTGCGGGTGAGGGAGAGATAAACGACAGCCACCGGGGGCCAAAGGAGTGACACTTGACAGCCACTGAAGTTCTGGCTTCCTCTGCTGTCGCTAACTCGTCCCCATAACCGCGCTGTTACAAACGCTAGAATCTCCTTGACTGTTGGCTGCCTACTGCCTGCCACTATTGTAGATAGATACGTACATAGATGGATGTAGAGAGAGAGAGAGAGAGAGAGAGAGAGAGAGAGAGAGAGAGAGAGAGAGAGAGAGAGAGAGAGAGAGAGAGAGAGAGAGAGAGAGTAAATAAAATCATGGCCTGTAGCTTCCTAGCTTGGAACCAACTTGGCACATAACTTCCCATCTTGGTATATAACTTCCCCGCTTACCACACAACTTCCCAGCAATGGTACATAGCATCCCAGCTTGGTATATCATTTTTTCCAGCTTGGTAGGTAACGTCCCAGCTTGATAAATAGCTTCGCAGCTTGGCACAAAACTTCCCAGCTTGGCACATAGCTTCCCAGTTGGATAATAACTTCTCAACTCGGCACATAACTTCCCAGCTTAGTACGTACCTTCCCTCCTCAGCACGTAACTTCCCAGCTTGAGACGTCACTTCCCAGCTTAGCACGTAATATCCTAGTTTAGCCCGTAACTCCCCAGCTTGAGGCATAACTATCCCGCTTGGCACGTTACTCCCCCCCAGCTTGGAACATACCCCCATTTCTCCATGTTCGCCTCGTACAGCCTGAGGGAGGGAGGTACGTAGGTCTTAGCTATCAACACAGTACCTGTGGTTCTCTTTGCTTCAATCAACCTCCTCCCACACCCCAGAGACACACACACACACACCGCGCCCACCTATCGACTCGGGGGCACGAACCTCGCAGGTCACTGACGGGGGTCGACGCGAAGAGTGATCCCACGACCTCACGAGACCAAGGGCGTCTCACACTACCGAGCGCAAGTCGCGTTACCTTTCGAGTGTCCCCGCGACGATCGTCGGTGCCAACGTCTCTCGTCGCCGTTGCCGTCGCACTTGCCTTCGTCGGGGTGTGGGGGTTGGGGTAGGAGGGGGTATTGGGGGAATGCTTGACACCCCGCACACCCCCTCCCCACCCCGACATCGTGACACAACAGATTCCTTTTTTTCTTTTTTCTTTACCACGTCATTTGGAGACCCTTCATACACACCGGGTTTCGCTCGCTCGCTCCCTCGCTCCTACTCCGCCACCTTCGTCCTGTGGCTTAAGGACTCGAGCTCGCGCGACGGAGGTGGGGTAGTAGTGGTATACATCCCTCACCCTCCCGGTCTGTGGTGTGTGTATAGCTTTCACTCTCACGCTGAACTGATGCGTCCCCCAGACACGAGGACCCTCCCTCGACGAAGACCCTCCCTCGACGAGAACCCCTCCCTCGACGAGAACCCTCCCTCGACGAGAGCCCTCCCTCCCTCCCTTCCTCCCTCCCTCGACGAGAACCCACCCTCAACGAGAACCCTCCCTCGACGAGAGCCCTCCCTCCCTCCCTCCCTCGACGAGAACCCACCCTCAACGAGAACCCTCCCTCGACGAGAGCCCTCCCTCCCTCCCTCCCTCGACGAGAACCCACCCTCAACGAGAACCCTCCCTCGACGAGAGCCCTCCCTCCCTCCCTCCCTCGACGAGAACCCACCCTCAACGAGAACCCTCCCTCGACGAGAGCCCTCCCTCCCTCCCTCCCTCCCTCGACGAGAACCCACCCTCAACGAGAACCCTCCCTCGACGAAAACCCTCCCTCATATAACTGAGAGGCAGCGACTTTAAGACGGCGACCAAAGTCGTGGTTTTGTATCGCGGGAGGGACCATGAGTGTTGTCCTATCATCCGCCAGGCACACACACATATATATAAGATCCTAAACGACGGGAATGTGAGGGAGAAGGGGGTAGGTCTTATCTTACATGGATCAAAGGAAGGGAGATGGAGGATGGAATACATTCATCTTACTCGCTAAAGGTGTTGGATCCTGTAGGGTGGATCGCGGGAAAGGAGGTGGATGCTTCAAAGGCCACGCAAAGAAGGGGGGGGGGGAGACTGCATCAAAGAAAACTGGAATTCTGAATGGTCTGGATGTGGCAGAATGATCACATAAAGCATTATACATTCTCTTCTTAAAATGCTTGTACACAAGGTCTACAATGATATACATTTACATAGAGGAGTGACTCGAATCCTTCATCGCACGTATGGAAGGACCTGTTTCAGCCTCAGATCGACTATATAAGACTTCAGTAAGCCTTTCTAAGGCTTCATAAGACTATGTGAAGACTTCAGTAAGCCTTTCCAAGACTTCATAAGACTATGCGAAGACTTTAATAAGCCTTTGTAAGACTTCATAAGACTATGCGAAGACTTCAATAAGCCTTTCTAAGACTTCATAAGACTATGCGAAGACTTCAATAAGCCTTTCTAAGGCTTCATAAGACTATGCGAAGACTTCAATAAGCCTTTCTAAGGCTTCATAAGACTATGCGAATACTTCAATAAGCCTTTCTAAGACTTCATAAGACTATGCGAAGACTTCAATAAGCCTTTCTAAGACTTCATAAGACTATGCGAAGACTTCATAAGACTACATGAGGGTATGGAGAGACGCGAACCTGCTTCGTTTAAACGTAATATTTAGGTTTTGGATGATTTACCATATTTTCTACATCTTTACTGACGACACAGAGGGCGATTCAAACAACGAAAACTCATAATACTTTTGACTGATGCTGAGAGGATTCAAACAACGAAAACCCATAATACTTTTGACTGATGTCGAGATGGGCGATTCAAACAAAAACTCATAATACTTTTGACTGATGATGAGAGAGAGGATTCAAACAACAGAAACTCATAATACTTTTGACTGATGATGAGAGCGGGGATTCAAACGACGAAAAAAACTCATAATACTTCTGACTATGTTGAGAGGGCGATTCAAACAACTGAAAACTCATAATACTTTTGACTGATGTTGGGAGTAAGGACGCTCTGTCCCGTCCTAACGTGGCATTATTAGAGGAGCCATCGTAAATCAGTGTCATTTACGTGGCATTATTGGGGTCGAGTGATCGAGACTAATACTCTCTGGCATGACTGACGCAGTGATTCAAACTGGCAGTATCTGGCATGGTGGATAATCGAAATCAGAGGTCGGAACGTCATCTGAATATCAGGAACGGAACAGGCTGGAACGTCATCTGAATATCAGGAACGGAACAGGTCGGAACGTCATCTGAATATCAGGAACGGAACAGGCCGGAACGTCATCTGAATATCAGGAACGGAACAGGCTGGAACGTCATCTGAATATCAGGAACGGAACAGGTCGGAACGTCATCTGAATATCAGGAACGGAACAGGCCGGAACGTCATCTGAATATCAGGAACGGAACAGGCTGGAACGCCATCTGAATATCAGGAACGGAACAGGTCGGAACGTCATCTGAATATCAGGAACGGAACAGGCCGGAACGTCATCTGAACATCAGGAACGGAACAGGCTGGAACGTCATCTGAACATCAGGAACGGAACAGGCTGGAACGTCATCTGAACATCAGGAACGGAACAGGTCGGAACGTCATCTGAATATCAGGAACGGAACAGGTCGGAACGTCATCTGAACATCAGGAACGGAACAGCACACTATCATCACAGTCGGCGATCAGCGATGATAATGCAGTTCCATTCCATCCAATCATACTGGGTCGTCTCACCATACCGTGGGGGGGCAGCAGCAGCAGCAGCAGCAGCAGTCTTGGACACCTACGTGGGAACCAGCTCGAGAAACGAGCTTAAAACCCGAGGCCCTTGTGATGATACATCCGGTGACCCAAGCCCCCCAAGCGCGCCCCCCAGAGGTGTGCGCTGTGTCAAGTACGAGGGTGACGTGGATCCTCTCGCGTGGACATAGGAAGGTCCGCGTTGATGGGCGGAAGGGACGAGCCCTACCATATTACACACTGCCCACCTCAGAACTGGTGACAGGGGTCCAATAAGGAAAAGTTAATCTATGTCTCGTGAGACAGAGGGAGACAGTTAGCATGGCTGCGACCCCGGTGTGATAGAGACATACCACTGTATCGTGTCCTGTTTTGCTTGGTTGAATCAACGTATGGAATGAAATGGAATATATTCTTGTTAAAACAATTACTACTACTACTACTACTACTACTACTACTACTACTACTTCTACACTACTATTACTACTACTACTACTACTACTAATAATAATAATAATAATAACAATAATAATAATAATAATAATAATAATAATAATTTTCTATCCCTGGGGATAGGGGATGAAGAATACTTCCCACGTATTCCCTGCGTGTCGTAAAAGGCGACTAAAAGGGAAGGGAGCGGGAGGCTGGAAATCCTCCCCTCTCGTTTTTTTTTTTTTTTTTTTTCTTTTTTCTAATTTTCCAAAAGAAGGAACAGAGGGGGGCCAGGTGAGGATATTCCACAAAGGCCCAGTCCTCTGTTCTTAACGTTACCTCGCTAATGCGGGAAATGGCGGATAGTTTAAAAGAAAAAAGAAAATAATAATAATAACAATAATAATGGAAAACGCTGCAGTAACGCTTTATGATAAAGTACGATGTGGTATCGGTGGAAAAAGTGCATCTCCTACCATCTCCACCTGTGGAAGATGGAGAGCGTGGGGAAGGCAAGGGTGAAGGGGAAGGAGAACGTGGAGAGGAGAAGAAGGTAGGTGTGAAGTAGGAGGAGGAGGGCGTAGAAGAGAAGGAGGGTGTGTAAGAAGAAGAAGAAGAAGAAGAAGAAGAAAAAGAAGAAGTATTAGTAGTAGTAGTAGTAGTGGTAGTAAAAGAAGAAGAAAAAGAAGATGAAGGAGGAGGAGGAGGAGGAGGAGGAGGAGGAGGAGGAGG
>NC_092227.1:9688395-9705895 GCF_036320965.1 Panulirus ornatus
ATGAACTGCACGGGTCCCACGGGCTGCACGGGTCCCATGAACTGCACGGGTCCCATGAACTGCACGGGTCCCCCCCATGTTCCCAGCTTCGCGAAGCTTGGCTTCAACACGGCAGACTTTTCTCTTCTTCAAGAATCCTTCGTTGATGTTAGCATATGCCAACCTTATCTTTTAAATTTTTTTTTTCCATCGTCTTCTGTCTATAAAATTTCTCCTTCCCAGAGTATAAATCCCGTGCCGATAATTAGATCAGAGAGCGTTTCCTAGTCTTCCTTTCCTGTCGCTAACTCCTTACCGGCTGAAGGTTTAACCAGAGAGAGAGAGAGAGAGGGAGAGAGAGAGAGAGAGAGAGAGAGAGAGAGACTTCGTCTATCAAGGACGTCAAGATACTGTTGCTGTCTTCAAGCAGATAACCTCCACGTAGACCATCAATCAGGTCCTCCTTCATCTGTCTTTTCCTAGTGTGTTCTCTTGTATATCAGTCAACCGATATAATACAGCAACATGGGAAAAATTTTTTTTTTTTTTTGCTTTGAGCTTACGGTTGTAAGGCAGGAGGGGAGGATGTGATGACGTGTTACGTTATCGTGTTTTACTCCAAAAATGTTACCACGAGTTACTGGTCTCTCCCAAACCTTCACTCAGCGTTATAAACGGTTACAGACGTTACAGTAGGTACGGTGTTATGTTACGACTATTGGTGTTACAGTCTGTGTTACGACCATAGGTGTTACAGTCTGTGTTATGACCATAGGTGTTACAGTGTGTTATGACCGTAGGTGTTACAGTGTGTTATGACCGTAGGTGTTACAGTCTGTGTTACGACAATTGGTGTTACAGTCTGTGTTACGACCACTGGTGTTACAGTCTGTGTTCGACTTTATCAAATGATCGCAATGATACAGTCTGGATTTAGCGTTACAGTCTGGGTTCAGCATTACAGTCAGGGTTCAGCGTTACAGTCTGGGTCTGGTTGTATCACACATGCAGGACGAGAAGGAGGGATTGCTGGAGACGATGAGCACACCTCCTGAAGGGGGTGTGAGCGGGAGCTACCAGAGCGGCAGCCGCAGGAGCTTCGACCGCTCCCTACCCCCACACCACCACCACGCAGACAAGCCAGGCATCATCGCCCATACCGCCCCGAGCTACAAGAGCGCCTCTTCCAAACAGGGTGAGTACGAGCTACAAGAGCGCCTCTTCCAAACAGGGTGAGTACGAGCTACAAGAGCGCCTCTTCCATACAAGGTCAGTACGAGCTACAAGAGCACCTCTTCCAAACAGGGTGAGTACGAGTTACAAGAGCGCCTCTTCCATACAAGGTCAGTACGAGCTACAAGAGCGCCTCTTCCAAACAGGGTGAGTACGAGCTACAAGAGCGCCTCTTACATACAAGGTCAGTACGAGCTACAAGAGCGCCTCTTCCAAACAAGGTCAGTACGAGCTACAAGAGCACCTCTTCCATACAAGGTCAGTACGAGCTACAAGAGCACCTCTTCGAAACAGGGTCAGTACGAGCTACAAGCGCACCTCTTCCAAACAGGGTACAGTAGTTAGCGGTCCACTGCTGGTTCCAGCGTCCAGTGGTCTGTTCTGGAACGCCTTAAGCGTAATGGCACATTCAGTAAACATTTTCAGGAGTAAAACCCCTCAGTGTAAATGTACTGTATTATATTTTCCTGTAATACTTATATAGAGTGAGATTTCGGTGATGTAACACTGAAGTAAACCAAGCTTATCATAGTGTTGTGTTAAAGAATGGCGTAATGCACCACTTTATTCAGTCCATGTTATCAAGCTATTCTTCGTCACTTATCAACTTCCTACTCTCAGCATAACACACTTCAGTGTTCATGGTGGGTCAGTGTTCCCTCTCTCTCACACACACACACACAGATCTCACGACCACAAGTCAGGCCAAACGGATGGAACTTTATCATAGAAAATGTACTGGAACCGAGTTTAATGAAAATATTCTTAGTATTCTAGCTGATCGAATATTCTTAATATTATAGTTGATCGAATATTCCTCATATTCTAGCTGATCGAATATTCATAATATTCTATCTGATCGAATATTCATAATGTTCTAACTTATCGAATATTCCTAATATTCTAGCTGATAGAATATTCTAATACCCTAGTTAATAGAATATTCCTAATATCCTAGGGATATACGAGCTGTGGAAGCCTCGGAGTCGGTCAGCCAGCGTCAGCAGCAGCGGCAGCGGGAGCAGCGATGAGGTAAGTCGTCCCCCTCCCACCCACCCTTCACAGAAAACGTAATAGAAAATGCGGTGAACGTAGGCCAAACAGATGAGTAAGGCGGACCTTTAGAAAACGGCCTGTTTTTCTTTTCACTGTTAAGAGATACAGTCACCATTCTCGAGTTGAGTGATCACTGTGTTGATTGGATATGAATATCCCAATGG
Source organism: Panulirus ornatus (assembly GCF_036320965.1). Classification (NCBI taxonomy): domain Eukaryota; kingdom Metazoa; phylum Arthropoda; class Malacostraca; order Decapoda; family Palinuridae; genus Panulirus; species Panulirus ornatus. The sequence continues at coordinate 9,690,828 of NC_092227.1, forward strand.
TCAAACGCAAGGGAAAAATAATTACGTAACCTGTTGAAAGTTTTATATACATTGTATAACATAACTTGTGCCTTCCCAGGATTGTTTTGTTGTTAAAAAAAAGTACCGAAAATAACCTATTTTCTTATTTCATTGTAATCTGCTCAGTGTTATTACTGATCTCGTATGGAATGAAACTATTAACTATCCAAGTGAGCATCAGTGCCGAGGAAAGGAGATCAATAAACTCGTGCTATCATGACAAGGAAAGGATTGGACTCCAATATATTAGGACAAGGGGAGAGAGTGGACTCCATGGTAAGAGAAGAAGAGCGATCGAACCTTATGTTCAAACTCGCGAAAGCCTTTGGGTACCATTATCAGATCTATAATGTGAGGTTGGTGTTAATCCCATCAATAACCGTAACTTGATTTACGTTAGGATCAACAGTTTGCAACGGTGGGACTAAGTAAGATCACATCGTATTCCAAGTCTAACCAAACGTACCTTACTTGTTACGGTACCTAAACTTAACCTAACCTAACCTAACCTAACCTACCTTACTTGTTACGGTACCTAAACTTAACCTAACCTAACCTAACCTAACCTAACCAAACCTACCTTACTTGTTACGGTACCTAAACTTAACCTAACCTAACCTAACCTAACCAAACCTACCTTACTTGTTACGGTACCTAAACTTACCCTAACCTACCCTAACCTAACCTACCTTACTTGTCACGGTACCTAAACTTACCCTAACCTAACCTAACCTAACCAAACCTACCTTACTTGTTACGGTACCTAAACTTAACCTAACCTAACCTAACCAAACCTACCTAACTTGTTACGGTACCTAAACCTAACCTAACCTAACCTAATCCATCCTACCTTACTTACGTACGGTACCTAAACTTAACCTAACAAAGACATACTGTCTTAGTTTATATAATTTATATAAGTCAGGTGAACTGAAAACCTGTACTATTAATTCAACGTGATTTCACACCAATGTTACTATACACACTACACTTTTTTTTCTCTTTCAGTCCGAAATGACAATCCCTCAACCTATTTCAGCAAAGGCGATTTTCTTTTGTTTCTTCTTCTTCCTATTTCTCGCCCTATTTCTCGCATGTGATCCAGACATTTCACAAGTGAGAGGGAAAAATCCAGCCGAACAGAAGATATGCGAGGTTTTACTATTCCAGAAAACGACGAGTCTCGAGTGTCGACTTCGTCGTGCACTGAAGCGGCAGATCAGGGGGGTGGGGGTGACTGTCGCTTGTACTACACGCTAGCTGCCTCAGTGGCAGCAAGAATATGGACGACGGCTCTGTAGCCTTAACTTCAATAACTGGGCTAGCCACGGCTCACTCGCGACCCACGATGGAGCAAAACGTGATACGATATTCCCTGTCAAGTCAGTCCACGACCTCCCCGTCGGGGAGTGTCTAGCTAGAGCCAGTCCCCCCCGCTACCCCCTACCTATGTTGGTAGGGGCATCTGTCATACGCACAGGCCTTGTGATGGGCATCACTGGGACATGGAAGCGTCTCTACGGCTGTTATGACATACCTCCTCTCCTACTGCCAGGGTCTGCAGCTCTCCTGCGTCTGTGTGTATATATATTTCCTAAGTGCTATTAACCCCAAGGAGTTCTGATCTGTTTCTTATATTCAGTAACCCCCAAGTTCCCTCACTCACTGTCGTTTTTCTGGTTTTAATGAATTAGTCGATCGTAAATAAACTATTTCATTCTCGGGTGGGGTCGCAATACCCTTGACGATATTAAAACAGGTCACAGAAAAGAAGGCTGAGAAGTGATGATGGTCTGGATTCATAAGAAAATTGATATATTTACCTTGGAGAAACCCTTCATCTCTTTAAATGTGCGGGTAAGCTGAACAAAATGTGGTGGTTGGGGCGAGTATTGAACACCTCAAGAGTTAAGACTTACCTTTCTTATTTCTTAAGGAAACCGTAAAGATCGTCTAGCTGTCGTTATTAATCAAGGTATTAATTTCCGGCCATTCGATACTCGAAGACAACCGTCTCTCCACCAGCATAACCCCAACATTATGAGTTGATGTTCAGTGTATCCGGTAACACCTGGATGTTTCATCAAACTATTCCATCTGTGATAAATATCTTAAGACTGACTTTTATGAGAAAGAGGAGAGCCGTGTAAAGAGACCGAGTCATAAGAGGAAAATAACAATGACGAAAGCCTCTGCTGCCACACGTATCTCGTCCTACTTAACAGTGAATAAGAAAGAAAATAGACCGGGGAAATAAACCACTATACATTAACAGATTTGGATACCCTCATGATGCCAACATGAACATTCCTATCCTCTACTCGACCTATATACAATGACAAATAGCATGAGTTAATGTGCACTTTGAGACATACCTTAACAACATAGGTTTTTAGGGCATGTCATACGTAAACATTGCCTCAACCCTCGTCTGTGTTCTACCACCACCAGTGAGCTTCAGTAGCAATAGCTGGCACTTTATCCTTATCATTTATCCTTATCATTTGTTACTTTATCCTTATCATTTGTTCGCTTAAACCTTTGTGTGCATTCAAATGCTCTTCTGTACAACGTTACCCATATACATATACGTTACATATATACGTACCAATACAACTTTAATGCAGAGAAAACCAAGAGGACGAGGCCCTACCAGTCAGTGTATAGGTCCCTCTGCCCCCAGCCCTACAAATGAGTAATGTACAAAGAGATGGGTACGGAGCGAAGCACATGTGCTCAAGTACGACCCTGCCACACACCTCGACCACCTCCGCCTCTAACACTGACCATTTATCTCCCTCCCTCCTCTCACCTCACCAGCTCTTCAGCAGGATCGGCTCCTCCTCCTCCTCCTCCTCCTCCTCCACCACCACCACCAATGACCACTTATCTCCCTCCACCTCATCAGCTGTTCAGTAGGGCCAGCTCCTCCTCCTCCTCCTCCACCACCACCGACCATGTACCTCCCTCACCAGCTCTTCAGCAGAACCAGATCCTCCTCCACCACCACCACCAGTGACCACTTATCTCCCCCCCACCCCTTCCTCCTCAGCTGTTCAGTAGGGCCAGCTCCTCCTCCTCCACCACCACCACTGACCATGTACCTCCCTCTCCCTCTCACCAGCTCTTCAGCAGAACCAGCTCCTCCTCCACCAGCACCCACTGCCACGACCTCATCAGCGACCCGCCCGAGGACAAACAGGCGCTCGTCAAGCTGACCATCGCCACCCTCCTCTCCCTCATCTTCATGGTGAGTACTGGAGGGGGGATTACTCATCATGGTGAGTACTGGAGGGGGGATTACTCATCATGGTGAGTACTGGAGGGGGGATTACTCATCATGGTGAGTACTGGAGGGGGGATTACTCATCATGGTGAGTACTGGAGGGGGGGTACTCATCATGGTGAGTACTGGAGGGGGGATTACTCATCATGGTGAGTACTGGAGGGGGGATTACTCATCATGGTGAGTACTAGAGGGGGATTACTCATCATGGTAAGTACTGGAGGGGGGATTACTCATCGTGGTGAGTACTGGAGGGGGGATTACTCATCATGGTGAGTACTGGAGGGGGATTACTCATCATGGTGAGTACTGGAGGGGGATTACTCATCATGGTGAGTACTGGAGGGGGATTACTCATCATGGTGAATACTGGAGGGGGATTACTCATCATGGTGAGTACTGGAGGGGGATTACTCATCATGGTGAGCATTGGAGGGGGGTTACTCATCATGGTGGGTACTGGAGTGAGGACTGATCTACGTATGGTCATCATGGTGAGTACTGGGGAGGTACTGATCCACGTCTAATCATGGTGAGTACTAGGGAGGTACTCACGTGAGTACTGGGGAGGTACTGATCCACGTCTGATCATGCTGAGTACTAGGGAGGTACTCACGTGAGTACTGGGGAGGTACTGATCCACGTCTGATCATGCTGAGTACTAGGGAGGTACTCACGTGAGTACTGGGGAGGTACTGATCCACGTCTAATCATGGTGAGTACTAGGGAGGTACTCACGTGAGTACTGGGGAGGTACTGATCCACGTCTAGTCTTCCTGATGAGTATTGGATAGTAAGAGATGATCCCTAACATCACCACCCAAACTGGTGAGTGGCCACGGGACTTGGAATTTCTGTGTGAGCCAGTTAAACGCAAGGCCGCTAACGAAGTCAGCCGGGGATCGTGGCGATATAATGACACGGGGTCGACATTGTGAGTTTGTTGACTTAAGTGTGAGGAGGAGGAGGGCAGCCTATAAGGTCGGTCTTCCTCTTACTGGAGCAGTGATGATGGAACGGATGAGGAGGTCAGGGTTCGCTACCGGACCTCGCCTGCTCGAGGTTAAACGGCGAGTGAAAAAGTCACGTTTGGAGAGGAGGTGGTATCACTTGAGGGGTGAGGGGGGTGATACACTCTCGTCAAGGAATGTCTCACTCCAAAGGGGTCCACATGTCCCTGCAACTGGACGTAGCGCAGGCCTCGGGCTGCAAGAGCATTCACAAAGAGGTCCTGGGTAACACTAAGACTCCTTTACTGCGATGGTCTTGGGATGATAATACATAAATAGGTAATATAATTTTTTTCTTTGTTTTCCTATATGCTAGCCATTTCCCGCGTGAGCGATGATGTAGCGTCAAGAACAGGTGACAGAGCCTTGAGAGGGAAAATTTTCTCATTTGGCTCCTCAATCTGTTCCTTCCTTTGGAAAGTAATACAGGAAAGTGAGGATTTTCAGACCCCCAACTCCCGCCCCTCTTAGTCGCCTTCTGCGACACGCAAGGTAATACCTGGCCAGGTTTATTCCTCCACTATCCCCAAGGATAATATATATATATATATATATATATATATATATATATATATATATATATATATATATATATTGTTTTTCTCTTGTCGTGAGGGCCTCAGGGGCTATCGGTGTGCCTCACACTACCAGATCACTGAACTCAGTATGAGAGACAAGGATCTTGCCATCTAATTAACTCGCTCTGCATGCTTCCCCCACCTCCCAACCTCCTCCTCTGAGAGGGCAACCTTTTCCTCCAGCCCTCAGGTCCTCCCGTGTCTCCCTCCGGCCCTCAGGTCCTCCCGTGTCTCCTTCCGGCCCTCAGGGTCCTCCCGTGTCTCCTTCCGGCCCTCAGGTCCTCCCGTGTCTCCCTCCAGACCTCAGGGTCCTCCCGTGTCTCCCTCCAGCCCTCGGGTCCTCCCGTGTCTCCCTCCGCCCCTTAGGTCCTACCGTGTATCCCCTCCAGCCCTCAGGGTCCCTCCCATGTCTCCCTCCAGCCATCAGGTCCTCCCGTGTCTCCCTCCAGCCCTCAGGTCCTCCCCTGTCTCTCCGTCAGGTACTAGAGTACGTGGGCGGGTACTACTCCTCCAGTCTGGCGGTGCTCTCGGACGCGGGCCACCTCCTCAGCGACTTCTGCGGGTTCCTGGTCTCCCTCGTGGCCCTCTGCCTCATTCGACGACCCCCGTCAGCCTCCATGAGCTTCGGCTACTACCGAGCAGGTGAGATTAGCGGCCATCTCTCTCAAGCTTAGGACTCTACTCTCAAAATCAAGCTTAGGTATATAATCTTATGTATGATTTTAAGCTTTGATCTTCTACGTCATCCCGAGACTTTAGTTGCGTAGGTGGTGCTAGACCAGGTTGTGTTCCACTTACCCCCCCTAATGCAATGACTGTCTTAGCCACTCGACCAGGCTGTGGTCCACTTATCCCTCTATGCAATGACTGTGTTAGCCACTCGCAAAGCATCATCTAGTCGCCAATCCGTCTCCATCACTTGCGGACACCATGAACTGCACTCCTTCTGAAGTACCAGAGGGAACCTGACTCACGTGAGGGCCGGGTGGGTTAACAAGCCCAACCCCCTAGGCCCAGTGCTTAGGTCCCTCACCACCGGCGGGCCGCCCTAGAGCACAGGGCCCACACCTCCTGAGTTGTAGGGAGGTTTAATCTCAAACAACAACATTCTGAAGGATGTGACGTGCTTCGAGCGTGCTATCGTCGGCCAGAATCTACATCTACTCCTGCAGTTCTTCGTGGCCGACGGACTTCCGACGCGCGAGCCATGCATCTCGTTCCCAAAACGCAAGAACAATCAACTGCGTTTCTTCTCTTTTAGCGAGGGAAAATTTCGCGTTGGATCCGGCCAGCACATACCATAGAAGATTATGCCCAACACCGGGACTTCTGCAGGATCCGTGGAATCGCAGGGTCACACAAGATAGATCCGCCCGGGACTTCCCGCAAAGCTCTCCTCACAACATGGCTGCCACAACTATCAATGTCATTTTGCCGCATTCATCCCAACACGTTAGTGGAATCTATAAGATTCCAACCAGTTCTCTTAGGGACTTTGCGCTCGGCACGGCTCAATATCAAAGATGCATCTTCCAGCCACGATACAGAGACGATACCCTCCTCCTACCCTCCCAGATGGGCTGTCACCGAACTAACACACGTCCTTCTGTAGCCCGCACACAACGTCCCTTCTCCAGCCCCTACACACGTTCTCCAGTCTTCACACACGTCCTTCTACAGCACATAAACATGTCCCTTTCCAGCCCGCACACACGTCCCTCTCCAACTCTAGCCCTAAACATCGTCTCACTTCATCCTAGACCCAGACATATGGCACCCTTACACTACTGTCCAACTCGTCCTTCTAGACCAAAGTTATCCTTCGACCTACCGTGGTACTGCTCGTCATCCAAAAGGTCATCCTTCACCCTACCATCCCACTCTTCCTCATCCAAAGCGTCCCCCTCCAGCCACACCCACCTCCCACGCCTTCCCTATAACCACACACTCACACCCACACACACACACACACACACACACACACACACACTCACACACACACACACACACACACACACACACACACACTCACACACACACACATACAACCTTTGAAAAATAAAAACGGGGAATGTTTTGAGACCCATTTTTATGTGCCAGCCATTACGAGGGATACTCTTTGTTATCATTTCCTAGACACGAGAGAGAGAGAGAGAGAGAGAGAGAGAGAGAGAGAGAGAGAGAGAGAGAGAGAGAGAGAGAGAGAGAGAGAGAGCCAGTCAGTCAAAAACCGCACACAATATTCAATCAAAAACTTGCCGAAAGGAACAAGACGAACGCAATCAGCCTAGCATCCTACCGTGCTCTCTCTCTCTCTCTCTCTCTCTCTCTCTCTCTCTCTCTCTCTCTCTAGACTGCGCATGCTACCTCCCACCTGAACAACTCACTCTCTTCTCTTCCTACTGGCACACATCTCTTACCTTCCCGATGAAAAAATATTATCATCATTATCATCACTGCTACTATCACTGTTGTTGTTATCATTATCACAGTTATCATAAATATCATTGCTATTATCATTATCACAGTTATTACAATAATCATTACTATAATTATCATTGTTATTGTTATCATTATTATCATTATTATCACCATTATTATTATTATTATTATTATTATTATTATTATTATTATTACCATTATTATTATAATCATTATTATTATCATCATTATTATTATCATTATTATTATTATCATTATTCATCGTCTGGAAAATGAGGAGACCAAGGTTTGACTAGGGAGGAAGTACGACCGATTTCCACCCGTCTTAAGTTACTGACAAAGGTTATCTCACTAAGCCATAGTTCTCTACACACTGCATACCCCAGACAGCCCTCTGATACGTCGCCAATGCGCATCTCTGTAAATCTGATTATGGGAACAGAACTTCCCAAGCGTGTACAGTCAAGCGTCACTGTGGAAGCTACTGTAAGTGTATACATATATACATACACCCTCCCAAGCCTGGACGTCCTGAACTCTGGACCCTGAAGAACTAGGACATTTGTCAAACCCTGCCAGTGTCCAGGTCCTCCCTGGTCCCGGGAGAGACGAGGCGACACTCCGGGGTGTGGGCGTTTTGACAGACCGATGCCTTGAATGATGAGAACTTTCTCACCTTAAAACTCCGGGAGTCAGTCCAACCCACGACCAGATAGTCATATGACCGATGACTGCCGCGCGAGACCGTGCAGACCACTCTCGCCCCGTACGACGAGCGACGCCATAAACCCACTGATGAGGAAGGAAGGTAAGACGGAAGGACGTGTTCACGATGGCAGGTATTTCAGCTGAAGGGGAAGGGAGGTCAGATAAAGGCCAGAGTCACTGGGGTGGGTGGGTTAGGGAAGAGGACGACCTCAGAGTGGAAGGTACTCCGTGTTGATGAGAAAGCGCTCGATTGCGCAGGGGAGCTGGTGTGGAAGATTACTACTGTTTACGGGATGTGTCATGTCGGGGGGGAGAAAGGAACCCCCGGTCACATACACCCTGCAGGGACTGAGGTGTGTTTCCTACGAGCAACACACATACACCCTGCAGGGACTGAGGTGTGTTTCCTACGAGCAACACACAAACACTGAAACGTGAAGAGATATGGAATAATAATTTCCTAAGCACACTAGCGCCATTTTTTGTTACAGAAAGAGTATTGTGATGACTGCGTGAGCAAATCTTTAAAAAATAATCTTTAGACACGTATTTTCCGAGGGGCAGATAAGTTGGAAATATGTGAATAAAGACATATAAGGAAATATTTATATCAGAATAAGTTAGGAAATGGTTTGTTTGATGTGTAGTGAAGTATGCTTATCAATGTCTGTATGGGTAAAATATATATATATATATATATATATATATATATATATATATATATATATATATATATATATTTTTTTTTTTTTTTTTTCATACGATTCGCCATTTCCCGCATTTGCGAGGTAGCGTTAAGAACAGAGGACTGGGCCTTAGAGGGAAAATCCTCACCTGGCCCCCTTTCTCTGTTCCTTCTTTTGGAAAATTAAAAAAAAAAAAGAGAGGGGAGGATTTCCAGCCACCCGCTCCCTCCCCTTTTAGTCGCCTTCTACGACACGCAGAGAATACGTGGGAAGTATTCTTTCTCCCCTATCCCCAGGGATAATATATATATATATATATATATATATATATATATATATATATATATATATATATATATAGGACGCCATTTGGTAAACATGTGTTTTGGACAATCACATGTTTACCAAATGGCGTCCTAGCTTCGTCTCTTCGATGTATATCAACTGACTGTTATATTCCTCTCTTGTGTCTCCCCTGATGATGTGATTATTACACGAAAATGCACTTGGGAACTTTTCGTGTTTCATTTTCCCCATGGACTCATAGGAATATATATATATATATATATATATATATATATATATATATATATATATATATATATATATATATATATATATATATATTTTCCATGAGGCTCACACAGCCAGCAGATAGCGTTCATATGCACTTTGTTCGTATTCATATACCTCCGCGTTGTACAGTTAGCTTCGGTAAAATGCTATCTGCTGGCTGTGCGAGCCTGATGGGAAATGACCGGTGTAGACCCCGTTGCTTACCAACGTGAGACGAAGGGTATTCGAGTACATAGTATTCGAATAGTCATTTCCCTATTAGGGGCGATCATAGCCTGGCTGTTCGAGGTTTGCATGTTCTATGAAGGTGCGCGTTCATATGCACTTTGTTCGTGTGTATATATATATATATATATATATACACGGGTTGAGGGAGTGCGTGACAGAGCATAAGGAAGTGAGCTCCAGACTGATGTAGATAACTATGAAAGATAGATGGAGAGAAATGGGTGATTACTAATGCTTTGCACTTGGTCATGAGATGAATCTCATACGTAAGAAAGGCGTAAGCAACATTTAGTTACGCCAGAGATAAATCAAAGATTTTATACAGTGCATTTCTTACCCCCAGTTATTCTGACATTAACCCCCACGAGTCAGAATGAAAATAACGCCTGATCTCAAAACATACATTTTCTCTTAAATTCGTTTCAAATATTCGTTTTCTTTTCATCAAGATATAATTCGTTTGCATCTTTTTTCTTTTGCCTGTGATATTTTCACTTTTTCTCGTAACGATTTCTGAGTTTTAGTGTATATATATATATATATATATATATATATATATATATATATATTCCTATGAATCCACGGGAAAAGTGAAACACAATAAGTTCTCAAGTGCACTTTCGTGTAATAATCACATCATCAGGGGAGACGCAAGAGAGAAATATAACAATAAGTTGATATACAACGAAGAGACGTAGCTATTCATTTATCAAACTGGAACAAGGGCGTTTCATATATGTATCTGTCATTTTGTAGATGGGGTCTTTGAAGTGTGTGTTGTTCGTATTTCAAAAAGGAAAACTCCGTGTGTCTGTCTTGTGTAAAGGACCCTTGTTAACATCCCTTAAAAAAATATGTAAAATATCAAAAATAAACTTCTGTTCACTCTACGTGACGTAGTGTACACTTCCGTTCACTCTACGCGACGTATTGTAAACTTCCCTCCACTCTACGCGACATATTGCAAACTTCACATCTTACGTGACATATTGCACCTTCCCTTCACCCAACGTGACATACTGTACACTGCCGTTCACTCTACGTGACACATTGTATGTAACCGAAATACAATAGACTAAGGGGGATACTATGATGGAAATCATAGGAAGAGATAATGACTTTAAAAAAAGTATGTGAACTACTGATTTAATCAATTAACAAAAAAACAAAAAGCAAGAAAACTATGCGGTATGATTCATAATAATATTCTCCATCTTATAAATGTCTTCTCAGTTTAGATAACATTCATCCATAAAAAAAAAAATCCCAAATCTATTTAATTCTATGACCTAAGCTATATCACCGTTAGTTTTCGTTTTCTTTCTCCCCATTTTCTGTGAATGGCTTCGTCCTAACTGTGACGTGTGGCTTGCGTCCGTGACGCCAGAGGTGCTGGGGTCTGTGGCCAGCGTGTTCATCGTGTGGGTGGTGACGGGCCTCCTGGTGGCGGCAGCCGTGCAGAGGCTCCTCTACCAGCCCTACATCCTCGACCCGGACATCATGCTCATCATGGCCTCCATCGGAATCGCCATCAACTTCCTGTGAGTACGCGCGCGTATGCGTATGCGTGTGTGTGTGTGTGTGCGTACCTAGTCCACTTCAGCTACCGTCATCATTACAGGTTTTCACAAATATTTCGTCAACTTCTCATAATTTTGGTGCTCACTTTTTCCCACTGAGATTAGTTATCATTTAATAATATATCTGATTATCTTTCATGTACTTCTATGTAAAGTTGTGTGACACTGTCCAGGCCTGTCTTATATCAATATATATATATCAAGATATATATATTTATATATATATATATATATATATATATATATATATATATATATATATATATATATATATATATCACCTGTACTTTACATCTGGTTACCTAGACTGGGTTAACTTTGCTAATCATGTGCATATCAATTCTGACCCGAGAGAGAGAGAGAGAGAGAGAGAGAGAGAGAGAGAGAATATTCCACGACCCCATTTCATAAGGTCCCTGCAACTTCAAGGGGCCGCAACCCCACGCAGTAGCAAAGCAATGGTGGGAGAGTCCTCTTTTTTTTTAAAGACAGAAGGTCCTGGACGAGACCGCAATCCTATCCGTTCACTACCAACGATACGTATCAGCCTCGCAGGAGGTCGTAACAAGAGGGGAGCAAAAATCTCTCGCGCATGGTACTCGACCGCCACGTCGCCAAGGGAGGGTAGGGAAGTGGTTAAGGGGGAGGCGGCTTCGACGCACGCCGAGGATATGTTGTGGGTTGACCGACCCCCCAGTAACGGCTGCCTACATTCTTTACGGGGGGGTGTGGGACCCGTGTTCGATACCTCAGCACCCACATCCTGCCGCAGGAGCACCTACAATATGAGGCTCCGGCACCACTCAGGACGCCGTTAGCACGGTGAATCCCCTAAGACTTACACTCCTACAAGACCAGGCATTATTACCGTTTGCCTTATACGCGTGGGCGATTCCTGTCTCAATAAACGACTGATGGCGAGTACTTTGGAGATGAAAGTCAGGTCAGTCCTCTGGAAGGACGTACATCATCATTACTCCTTCCCTTGAATTGTAAATAACGGCGAGAAAGATGGCATCTAGTGATAAGGCACTGGCCTCGGAGACATTACCCAGAACTGCAAATATAGAAAGACGCGAAGGAGAAATGCCTGTTTCTTCGAGCCTTTCAGATCTCTCAATGGTCTTAAAAAGATGTCAAATGTTCGCGGTACAGATGGAGCGGTGAGCTGAGATGGTGTAGAGAGGAGGCGCATCTGCAGCTGAGAGGATCTGGAAAGTGTATGTGGAAGCATGGAAATGTGGTCAGGTGAGCGGAGGGAAACAGAGACTGTTTCACCGCATATAAGTAAAAGGAGTGAAAGTGATTATAAGTGCTTAAATTAGTCCAACAGTTGTATGGTGCGATGGTGATTAATCATGTTCAAAGGCTGGGTAAACCCCTCGTTGGCGGATGAACAGTAAGGGTAGAAAGAAGGGAAGAGGGTGTGTAAGCATTTCAAAATTACATACGGAAGAAAGTTTCAGACTAAATAAAGGCTAGACAGCATTTATACTTAATAAAAAAAAAATGAAAAGGCATTCAACAGTGACCATGAAACCTATCAGGGAAGCTCTAACTCTCTATACGCTGTACGTGGACACTCCAAGTGCTGTTAAGAAGCTTTTTATAAGAGGGAGTGGTGCACAAGTGTTGTTAAGAAGCTTTTTATAGAGGGAGTGGTGCACAAGTGCTGTTAAGAAGCTTTTTATAGAGGGAGTGGTACATGTGTTGGAGGAGTACGTGGTGGTGTGAGGGAGGGCAGGTCTGGAATAAATGTGGGAGTGCGTCGCCGCTGTGTTATGTTACCGTCGTTATCTCATGTACTTAATAGATGGGTCAGTACGTGAGACGGATGCTGAGGATAATCCTAAGACTACTTACCCTCCCACTATTGCATGCGGTCCTTGATTACGCGCGGTGAGAGAGTGTGTGTGGGGGGGGGTGCGGTGACAGTAGATGAACCGCTGAGCCATGCCAAGGTACGTGCCCAACAGAAGTCAACAGTTGCTGTATGTAGGTGATGTGATGGTACAATCTTCATCATGGGAATTTTCGGAATCGAGAATAGTATGAAATACACAGAGTCCCACCAATTGCTTCTCTGTTGCAGACTTTCCTCCGCGAGTAGTGCAGTCTCTGAGCGATAGGCAACTGTCTAGTTGGTGCTCTTGACTGTATAGGATGTCAGGGTCATCTATGCCACGTTCACTCCCGGGTATCTACACCACTTCATTTCCTCCGCGTTCTCACCATCCAAACTCAAAGGCACTCCGTCCGACCTCTCGAGTTTCCTCACGCTATACTTAATCGTTCCAACATTCCATTCACAGTCATTTTCAAATTCCTTCTGTCAAACAATGTCCCAGAGTTAGACACCCAAGTCTGCCGCCAGAGCCGTCGGCAACTCGAGGGTGGGCCGTTTTGATAACTGTTTCTGCGCAGTCGGTCGATGTCTGTACAGCAGTGCTTGAATATAAAGATACGAAAGCGATTTTTTTAATACTACACAGACACCTACAGACCGCAGGTTAATGAGGGAGCCATGTACGTAAAAGAATTTACCTTTCGCCCTCGACCTACATACCAGTAGTACAGAGAACACTGGAATTACGCAACAAATGCTACCCAGGCTACCTGCGTCATATTACTAGGGTTAGTGTTGTTGCTAGGATGTCTTTTTGCTAGGAGGGTCATGTTGCCAGGGGCGGTCTTATTGCTAGGACGTTATTTCGATGTGATAATGAGCACGTGGTCTTCCTCCCTGTTCGTTCCAGATGTTTGTAACGTGTGTGTGTGTGTGTGTGTGTATTGGTTCTGTGAATCATTAAAGCCTTATGCTATGTTTTCCTATTTTTTTGGATATGGCGAGGGAGCTTCACACTTCTGGGGCATCATCTCTTATCACTTCACTTTTATCATACGTTCGTTTGGTATCACCTAGAGTTATCTGAATGTACAGCAACTTCTTTTTTATTAGCATATAACCCTTTTTTCGCTACTTTCTCCTGCTAGAAATGCTTCCTAACGCGTCTAACGATGCTTGTCCCGCTTATGTTCTTACGTCGTCTTGTTTTACATTACCTCTTCTACCTCGAAACGCTGGTGTGTGTGTGTGTTAGTGTTATCATGTCCCCCATGGCAACTTAATTCCAAGTCATTACGTCTACACTTAACCTCACTCCTGCCACTAAGATGGGACGAGAGAGTCAAATCCTCTCAAACGGCTAGTACCACACCATTCTGGTGACATTTTAGAGACGCATTTCGTATGACCCTCTGCAGCAAATCTCCATCTCCCTTCCTCTACATAGACCAAAATGATGAAGCCTTGGAAGTTTCACGCGTCTTACATACCTTCTCGATAACTTTCCCCTCTAACCATTATATCTGAGGGGAACTTTTGACGGCCGAACGATATAGTTACTTCCCTTACAATCTTTATCATGGGAATTTTCGGTATCGCGTATAGTATGAAATACACTGAGTCCCACCAATTGCTTCTCTGTTGCAGACTTTCCTCCGCGAGTAGTGCAGTCTCTGAGCGATTGGCAACTGTCTAGTTGCGTACCCTAATCACACACATTCTGGCAATCAAGTTTGCTGGCATGAGCTTTGTCCTGGGGGGGAACTACTTACGGCAGTCGACAGATAACTCACGTTCCTTAAGGTTGGGTTCCACTAGGGTTACGTGGGCTGGCAATATGCCGTGGAACAAGGGATATCCTGGGACGACATGAGTGATACAACGGGAGATGTTCATGACAACAGGAGCGATAGAACAGGGGGTATCCATGACAACAGGAGCGATAGAATAGGTATCCATGACAACAGGAGTGATAGAATAGAAGGTATCCATGACAACAGGAGTGATAGAATAGAAGGTATCCATGACAACAAGAGCGATAGAACAGGGGGTATCCATGACAACAGGAGCGATAGAACAGGGGGTATCCATGACAACAGGAGCGATA
>NC_092227.1:9708395-9738395 GCF_036320965.1 Panulirus ornatus
GACAAAGCTACCGATGAGACTATGAGACAAAACTCACGTAACCGATGGGTTAACTATTCAGATTCCTAACGAAGCTGCAGAATATGAAATAAAGTTAAGGCTAGATTTCGAGAAGTTATCAAGGAACATGTCTTACAAATAGAATCACACGTAAAGAGTACAGAGGAGAAATATTGATAAATTGCCCGTGAACAGGAAGCTATAGTAATATACCAAATAGAATGGAAGTGAGAACATAACAGGAACATCAGGAAGTAAAGAAGGGATACAGAACCCGATAATCATCGGGTCAGATGGGAGACAAGAAATGCAGTGGAAATTAAAGAACAACAAATAAATAGGAATGTCAGGATGAATCTGCACGTACATTAGATCCAGTTTAGAACACCAGATTTATATATTGACGAGGCAAAGCAAGGAAGAACAGGGAGTGATAAAGAGAAGGCTGATGTCCTTGTTAAATATCTTAAAGTCAAGTTTCCAATAAGGACCTATAAGGAAAGGTACCAACATACAGAGAGAGATAAATAGTACCACCTCGTCATAGCAAGGACGCAACAAAAGTTGGTAAAATTACCGTTTCGGACGTTCGCCTGTTTGCGACAGAATCGTTCGAAAAGTCCATCAAAAAACCATCGGTGGATCAATTTCACCGAAACCAAGACTAACTTAAAACTTACGCAAACCTGACAAAAAAAAAAAAAAAAAAACACAAGCTGCACGTCCGAAACGGTAACTGGTACCCGTATGTCGTACGTTACTTACCCTCCGCCGGCCGGGTGGGTAGGCGTCCTCGGGAGCTTGGCCAGCCATCATCAGTCCACCAGTGGCGAGAACTCTGTCGATGTTTCTCACATTATAACACCTCTCTCGGGCAACGACACTTTATTTCACGTACCGTATAAGATTTTTTTTTTCTTTAAAGACTATCTATATTGTATCTGAATAATTTTCTTTTATCATCACAGAATGGTCCAATATTTTCATCATGTTGTTCATCAGACACTTTGATATGTTTCAGTGTTTCTCCTGACTGAGCACGTCACTATATATGTTTCAAAACTTCCATGCACATTTCACCAGTCAACATGATATGTTTCAATGTCTCCACTTACTAAGCACCAATCACCAGGTTTCAGTGTTTTCACTTAATGATCACCAGTCACTATAATATGTTTCAATGTTTCCATTCACTGATCATCAGTCCCCATAATATATTTCGATGTTTCCAATCACTGATTACTATTCACCAAAATATATTAAAGTCTCCACTCACTGATAACCAGTCACCATAATGTTTCGATGCTTCCACTCAATGATCAACGGTCGCCATAATGTTTCAATGTTTCCCCTTCACTGATCACCAGTCACCATTTTGCCAGTGTTTCCACGCATTGATCACCAGTCACCATGTTCCAATGTCTCCACACACCAATCACTAGTCACGATAATATGTCCCAAAATTCCACACATTAATCACTAGTTACCATAATGTTTCAATATTTCCATGCATTGATCACAGTATTTCCTCGCACTAATCACTGATTACTGCAATAAGTTACAATGTTTCCAGGCATTAATCTTTCTAATCTTTCTACGCACTAATTACCATTAATTATACGTTCCAGCCTTTCCAAGTACTAGTGAAGAATTATAATATTCAAGAATATATTCACTATCCTGATCACCTACCACTATAAATGGAAGTATTTCACCACAATATTCACCAATTATCATATGTTGCTTAGTGTTCATCAGATAATTTACCAATTATAATTTGTACCAATAATTCCACATGTCTCTGTATATTGTAATATATCCACCATATTGCATCAACCAGTCACACACTATGGTAAAATAATTCACAACATTGTCCATCAGTTCTATATACCACCGCAAATTTCTTCGTTCCCACTTTACTCACGGTTTCAGATGATGAGTCATTACTCACTGCTCGGTAGAAGAGTGACATGGGAGTACAGCCATGAGTGACGGTGTCCAGCTCTGGTCTGCCTGCCATTTCCAAGGCGCAGTTTCTTACTCCGGCCCCCACCCCATAACAGAGCGGTGGTATTTTACATCAACCATTTCCTAGCTTGATTATGCGAGTTCACAAATGCACATTATTCACTCCATCCTTTGTTCCCTACAACTGAAATTTAGTACGACGTAAAACGTTTAAGATTTTCACATCAAATAATTTAATTTGATATTCCTATTATCGTAAATCACTTTGTAGTATAATAATCCGCCATTTGCCAACGGCGTCTTTACACTCTCGACTAACCAGTAAAAAACAGAAGGCCGAGTTAATAACACGATCACATATCGAGCGTTAATCACATACGATAGATTTCACACACCAACCGTGCACACGTGTGTCTGTTATACACATCACAAGCGTCGTCGTAATAGGTAGGTCAGAGGGTAACCGTGGAAGTTGGGGTGGCGGGTGGCGGGCACATAAACACACACACATAAAAAGTCATCAGCAGTTTGACCACCGATCCAGTAGTGTGGCGAGTTAACTTGGCCCTGGAAACCCTGAATGCCAACTATTTTCGATTTATTTTGGATTTATTCTGGAGTTAAAAGAACGACTTTCTTGCCTTACCAATACACTGGTGGTTGTGTGGTTTATTCATCGTAGCTGAGTTAGACAAGATTACATTGATGTATCATCATTGAATTACATTAACGGATTATCATTGTTGAGTTAGGCTAAGATTGCTGTGTCTCGCTGGAGGATTATTATCATAGCTGGTGCTATGATGGCAATATCTGGCTGGCGGATTATCATAGCTGGTTAGGCTAAGATTACAGCACCTGGCTGCTGGATTATCATCACTGGGTTAGGTTTAGATTACAATGTATGGCTGATTTATCATCTTAGGCTAAGATTACATTATACAGCTGATGCACTATCACAGGTGGGTTAGGCTAGAATTACAGTAATTGGCTGACGTATTGTCATGACTAGGTTAAGATAACATGAGCTGGAGTCGGGTTCAGTTGTACGTACATACAACTCTTCCCAGGACGTAAACAAACACAAGCGGACGAATGGACGGAACGATGTCATTTGGCAGTTTACGTGAACATCTTTCGCTCTGAGTAATATCGCTGGTGCGTGATTAATCTTGTTATGTCAACACTAAGGCCGACGTGGTCAGCCTCGCTCGAATAGACACAAACAGCATAAATACACTCGTAAACACACTCATAGAAAACGAGAAGAAACACAGACGCGTTCACGCTGGTGTGTGTGTGTGTGTGTGTGTTTCGAGAGACTTTACACTCGTGTTGCCCCGTCTCCTTTGTATACATGAATCGTGTCTTCTACGTAGGTTTGCGCGCAGGGGACACACACACATCATAGCCTATGACAGGTACCCATTTTAAAGACTAGCACCTTGGGGAGGATGAACAGCGAAGTGGACTATGGACCGGCTGCCGCGACCTGGATTCGAACTTAGTGTGGGTTCGATTCCAAGCGGCCTGTGCATGCATGAAGGTCAGTAATGCTCACCGATACACCATGGCCGTCTGTGTACGTGTATGTATACACAATGAGTAACATGATACATACATACAAGGTTAAGAGGCGGGGCAAAACTTAAGTGTAAAGCTGTCTCCCTGTAACACACAAACAGTAATCACAAACTGAAGATAGCTCATGTTATACGGTTACATAAAGAAAATAGAGAGTTGGATGCAAGTGTTCAGACCACACAGATCAGATATGCTTTTGTTTCTCTCAGGCGTTCGAATCAGTGAGCAACGATGAGGATTATGATAACATTTATTGGTAACCTGCTACGTGAACTAATGACCCAAGACTGAGAGCCTTGCGGTGTAGAGGGAATAATCCCGAATTAAATCTAGGTTTAGTTGATGTAAAATGAGACAGGGGATGGGGAGGTGAGGTGTCTCAAGAGGTGTCTGGCGCTTTTTATCGTGAAACTATTCAAACGAAGATCCGACAGTATTGCTGGAAGAACTGCAATATATGATCAGGGTGTACCAAGCAATAGAAGCAACGGTGTAACAACGGCACGCGGAAAATGCCAGTGAGCTGACATCACCATTCAATTTAGGAATCTATTTCATTCCTGACCATCGAAATATATCACAACTTTGCTTGCCTTGTTTTTACATCGGGAGTTAACAATGTGCAACTAACGGTTGACATATGCAGGTGATATATTCTGTCTGCTACCATTGATTTTAAAGTAAATCATTACACTCCAAAAATTACCTTAAATGGTATCCATAATTTCATGGTTCACAGATATGGTTCGCCCTTAAAAGATAGAGTAGCGTAGCCTTAACTCGTACTTATAACAATGCCGCTAAGCTTCGTGGTGGGTACTTTTTCAAATCCTCGTATGTTCGTCAGTGCAAAATGGACTTCATTAAAGGAAGTAAATAGTGATTCGGCGCCATGATCATCTTCCACTTGGCACAGTGAGCTATATCTGTCCTGTGTCAAAAGATAGCCATATCAGGTCCAGGTGGCAAGAGGCAACACGTGAATACTTCCTCCCTTGGCTGATACCTCAAGGGACGGGTTCTAAGGGCGCAGGGATGTAGGAGACGTTCCACTGGGGTGGGTTCTCGAGGGTGCAGTGATCAGGAGGATCCTGGTAGGGAAAACAGATGAGAAGTTGGAGAATAATAGCTCCTCGCACCAGGGTTGTGCCCAAGGATTAATTGCTCCTTTGTCTAACCTTCTCTTCATCATCAAACCCACAAAAACAGTCTAATGAATCCCCTTCAAAATCTTCGTCTCCCATACCCCGTTCCTCAAGCCACCTTACACCGATAGGTACTGACACTATTCTAAGCTGCTTTTAACTGGGCGACAGTGATGATAATTTGATAATGGCACACATTGTTCGGATTTTGTTACAGTAAGATTCTGTATTTCACTGTGTTCTGTAACTCGAGCAAAATCTATCTCCATCAAGCAATCACGTAATGAATAACTACTTTCTAGAATATTTGTAAATGAAGTTTTCGCGTCGCCTTTTTAATCAAAGAATCAAGGAATGTTGGTATGACGGTTAGCAAAAAACCCGGTGATATTTGTGTGACGTGTGAAATAAGAATAACATGAACAACTTATGGACTGTATACCACAGAAGAGGTACCGGAATAGCTAAAAATGCATTTTTTTCAGAATCAGTGTTCGAGGATGCCCACATTGTGGTCCTCACAAATTTGAATCAGATAAGAGATGGAAGACAATTACAAGTTAGTGTTGATACCAAGGCTTGAAGGTAGGAGCCTACCTGGTCAGGTGTCTGGTCTCAGGTGGAGTGCAAACACCGACTTCCGTCTCAAGGATGGCTCTCTACTGGACGGATTCCCTCCCACACCACACCAAGACAATTCAGCAGCTGATCGCACCAAGGCCACACACCGTCGACCGACCTCTCAACTGGGATAGTCTAGCTGTCCCGATGTTGACAGGATTATTCCAGTTTCACAATGATTGTCCCAATTTTTTACGGTCATAAATTATACACCTCCTAAGTCAAATATAAAATATTTAGGCATCACTGATAAAAAAAAAAAAAATATTGATTGTCTGTTGGGCCGGAGACCGTTTTCCAGTGTGATTCGTTCACACTGGCACTCTCGCACACCGAGTGTCAGATGAGGATATATCAGGACACATGATTTGGGGAATGAGCAATTAAAGAGAGATTTTCGTGGCTCTACCTCCACCCATCTACCGTAACTCCACCTACTCTCATACAACTTTATTTGTGGATTAATGAAATTAGTGGATGATTGTTACAAATACCGGCATTCCTGGATAAACCCATTCTGATAATTGAAATTATTTCTAATTCTAACCGAAGAATTTCGTTCCTCCAGCAGGAGGAGGAGTCTGAGGAAGAGCTCCTCCTCCAGCCTATCGTTTGTTTCAGTATGGTTTTGCAGGTCATGAATATTTTTCCTTACTGATATCTTTTTATAGTAATATAAATCCTTAAATTATTGCTATATATATTCATCCTTGGACACGCCATCTTTTGCGAATGTGCAGTCTTTAGGAACGCATAAGCACAAGATTATTCACATAATCCTCTGGACGATGGATAATGGGTATCCTAGCTGCTGCCTCTTTAACCGTTTCGATTACACTATTCTTCTGCGTAACCATAACTCGTGATTAGTGCTGGGAACATCTTTCGTCATACGAACCAGTGAAACAAATAGTGCAGTATCTCATATGTTCTTCGAACATCAGTGTATATAAGCTATAAACATTTTCGTATTGACAAACGCTTTGGAAGCAGATGTCCACCAAATGTAAACACGATCGCATGTGGGCCAAGCACTTAATGCTTTACTCCCTTGAGCACGACAGTAAGGCATTTTATATGATGGCCTGGCTGGCCTTTGACCTAATCTTAACAATCAGGCCTAAGGTCAAGCCATAGTGCTAAAGTGTGGCATCTATTCCCTTACAAGAAATCTACTAGCATAATAAAGATTTTCAATCCCGGACAGGAAGAAAAGTCTTCATCCAATGTGGTACACCTTATCTACTACCTGAAACAAGACACTCGTGTTGTCACCCTTATCACCAGCAAGCCAGTAGGAGCAATACATGTCACTGGTGAGTCTGGGCCAATCTGTCAGATACAAGGCCAGTTGGCCAGGCTTATCACAGGAAAAAGATTTGCGTTTCTTCCATGGCGTTCCACTTGCCGTAAGTTATAATTCGTTTCTCTTCCCAAAGAAAAATAGTGGTCATATTAATACCAAGCCTTAGGTGGCCATATTCATGGTTTTCAGTGTGTGTGTGTACGGGAAGCCCCAACAAGTCTTCTCCAACCAGGGTGATTGCTAGCCTCACTCCACTCAATCTACACCAATACATCACACGCTAAACTTTTCTTTTTGAAGTAGCAATACGGCTTCTCTTATTAACTGGTTTATGAAAATAAAAAGTTTTACGTTAAAGCGCAACCAGAAAAGCTTGCAACACCTTGTGCATTATGACGGAATTATCCTGCTAAAGACTCGACAAATTAAGTAACTCCAATTACAGGACTGAGAGTGTGTATACCTGCTTGTTATATATACGTGTCTTATATGCCACTTTCACTTTGATATAGTGGATGAAATCAAGTGATGCTATGTAAGTAAAGGCAGCTTTTATATTCAAGGTCTGACCTTCACTTCCACCTTCTAATGGAAAAGGTCGAAAATGAAAATTTACACCACTGGTGAAAACAGGATCATATGAGAGCCAAATTAATACACGACGCTGTCATGAGACTGGGACCTACATATGCTTCACTGGTCTTTTAGGCTTATGCTACGTGGGTTAAACCGAATAAGTGGAATTCAAGAAGAGACTTAATATGTATGTTTGGCGAATTACTCTGAGCTATTGTATCATAAAGAATTGATATAAATAACTAACAAGTGGACGGTAGCAACTGATGTAAGTAACTGGCACGATAGGGATGATTATTTACTTTTCATTCGCCATCTTCTTTGTAAATAATCGACTTTTCATGCTAAAGCTGATGCAATAATCTAGATTCCCACAAATATTTATATCAGAATTAGAATAATGGATAATCAATTTCATCGGATACTCTTCTACCGATATCGTATACAGCCCCGATGATTCGCTTCTTTTTACCAAATTTTCAACAAAAAGATACATAGCGATATCGATTATGTCAATTTTTCTTCTATTGGATAAAATGATCAGCTGAGAAATGATGGGTGTAAAGAAGTATTCAATCTCCCCATGAATAAGCAAAAAAAAAAGGGGGGAAAAAAAGAAAGAGAGAAGTGGGGAGGGCTATGAAGAATAGGGAAAATGTTGGAAATAAAAAAGGCACAGAAGTCCTTTTAGCCTAACCTTGCCAGAGCAGCTCCGTTACCAGAACCTTTCACCTCACCTACCGTAACCTAGACGATGGAAGCCCACCGAACTTCCTAGGGTAATAACTTTAAACAAAAAACTTAATTTACCTTATAATTGTGGGTAGAAGACTGTGGCGGCTGGGGACGATTGTGGTCTCCGCGTGAATCCACTGTTGCACCAGGTTGGAAAGATTATTCCAAGCACTAAATCCTTTCTTAAAACCGCGTTCACTTCCTCCGAAATTCCACTAACCCGATATACTGTCCTTTACGTTTTTTTTTTTTTCACTTTTGAGGTATCTTTATCCAAGGCAACTGGAAGTCAAAAGTGAAAAAGAAAACAAAAGTCATAATCCTAGGCTTTGCTTTGATTTTCACACTACGTCTGTTCCTACATCTTTTACACCTATACATTTGAAGGGGATGTGCATTTGACAAGTCAGAATATTGCATAAAGATGCCCAATATCATTTGTCTCCTGAAATATCCCACAGCGCCATTGTTGCTGCTATGAACACCTAGGCCTTACGGAAACTGTCTCCCGTCCATCATGCAATTAAAAATAGTGCCAAGATATTTCATATTTCATGTAGATATGTATAATCTATGACACCGCAAAAACTATGACAAACACTGCTAGTTAAGCAGGCCAGAACACTAAATATCAGAACAATCCCTCTGAAACAGGGAAATCCCTATCGAAATCGAGGACAACCCTGCCAAAATCGAGACAAGTTACACGCCCTGTTGACGGGTGGGTCTACACTATGTGGCTTGGGGAGATCACCTCGTTTGTTCCGGTGTGGTGTGGGAGGGAAGCTGTACAGGAGAAAGCCATCCCTGACGGAAGTCTATGTTTAGTCCTCGTGAGACCACAAATGACCAAAAAAAGGCACCAACCTACCCACCCTCAAGGGGGATTAAAATTCTTTGGCATGATCTCTGTAATATATTGCGGCGTATCAACAATCTAACCATTATGAATAGACCTCCAAGCTATGTCATAGTAAGTAAATAGTAACTTATCTTTTATCACTTTGTTCAGAATTCGTCGTATAGAATTCGTCAGGACTACTCTTGAAAGCTTGAATTGGATAAGCTGATTAACTTTCCATTCTAAGTGATTACATGTTTTCACATTCAAAGCCTTGTGTATAAATGCTGACCTATTCAGCCACCCTTGCACAGGACTTGTATATACAGGATGATAACGTTATTTGTATTACCATTAACTATTAAAAATATTTCTATACAACACTTCACAATGACAAATATCATCAGGTTCTTAGCTCCCTACCAGACTAACATGTCTCTCAGCCAGAATTTCCTGTCGTTGCTCTCATTCAAGACGTAAGGCGGAAACTTCAGACACAGACATTTTGGTATGATCGTAATTCATATCGATTCCTTGAAATTAATGCTGAAAGGCCTTACGTACGTTATGAAGGCACGGTCACACAAACATATTTCATCACAGTTTTTACTCTGACTTATATTGTCACCACTATTTCATTAAGAAAACACTATACTTCACCAACTTGTCTGGACGATTTTCTCGAAGCTTCGAGTTGGCAACAAGAAGTCAAAAGAGTATTTAGAATTCAATCAAACTAAAGATATTTTTCAAATATTTGCTACAGTAAGAAAAGAATTTATACAACTAACTTACATAAAGTAAACTAGTATTTTTTCAAACACTTATGATTATATTTTGAATGCTATGAGAACTGTTTACCTTCAACACGTGGATCGGCCGGACACATCCTCGTGGACGCGGGGTTCCAAATCTTCCATCTTATCTATTTTGTAATCACTACAATTCCTTGGCCTGTGTTACCAAAGATGTTGATACATAGAAGAGGTAAAATGAATGGAAATATATGCTTGTCGGTAAATGTGCTCGTGTGGCCGTGCAAGTATAGAAACAGTCGAGTGTAGAAACTTTCATAACAAAATCGGAACATTGGTATTATCAAGTACTTATCTTCATCCACTTTGTCCACCGAGCTGTCTTCGCGACAGCCTATCCCAGTCAGATGCCACACATCATTATATTATGTGATATCCATAATGTAATTATTAGTTACATGCTATCTGTCTCAAGTCCTGACACCCTCACTTTGCTCTCGGAGTTAAGACGACGCCTTTTTCATACTAAACATACAGTTGGTATGTGATATATATGTGATAACAGACGATTTTAAAAGTGCGTGAGAAGGTAATAGTAGCACAATTGTAATCATGTTATTACCCCGGATTTCTATAAAGTCCAGCAGTTGGGTAGTGAGTGTAAACGCAGTGAGCCAAAATTACCGGAAGACAGTTATAAATGATAAATTTCCCAACTAAAACAACAAAGGTAACATAAAAGGAAACTTCAGCTTAAGGTTATACCATGATTTAAATGTGGAGAAATATGGCATGGATTTTATTTGTGGTCTCGCTTGACCTGGTTACGATATGGTATATGCCAAATTTGAGTTTATTTCATGCTTTGTTATGGGATGGGTTGGAGTGGTTACATGTTCCTAGGCAACGGCACGTGGCCCGGGACTGGATACCATTGCTCATGGCTGCACTCACATATCACTCATCATCCTAACAATGAGTAATGACCCATGATCTAGAAACCCTAAAAAAAAAAACTGGTAAATATCGTGATGAAAATCAAGCAACTTATGATAATTGGTGAATAGCATAGTGAAATACTGCCATGTATTGTGGTCGGTGATCAGGGTAGAGAATATATTCTTGAATATAATAGTTGTTGACTAGTACTTGGACAGGCTGGAAGGTATAATGATTGGTGATTAGTGCGTAGAAAGATTAGAAAGATTAATGCCTGGAAACATTGTAAGTTATCACAGTAATTAGTGATAGTGAGTGGAAATATTGTAATCAATGCGTGGAAATATTGAAACATATTAAGGTGACTGGTGATGAATGTGTGGAATTTTGGGACATGTTATAGCGACTAGTGATTACTGCTCGGAAACACTGGAACATGGTGACTGGTGATCAGTGAGTGGAAACATCGACGCATTTTGACTGGTGGTCAGTGACTGGAAACACTGAAACATTTTGGTGATAGGTTATAGTGAGTGTAAACATCAGAACATAGTGACTGGTGAACTCTGAGTGGAAATGTTGAAACATTATGGTGAATGGTGATCAGAATGGAAACACTGAAATATAGTATGGTGATCAGTGAATGGAAACACTGAAGCATATATTGGGGAATGATGATCATTGAGTGGAAATATTGAAACATAGTGACTGGTGAACCGTAAGTGGAAATTTTGAAACAATAGCTGGTGACCAATAAGTGGACACATTGAAACATTAAAGTTTCTCGTGATCAGTGCTCAAAAACATTGAAACATATCAAAGTGACTGATGAACAGTACGGTGAAAATATTGGAACATTCTGTGATGATAAAGAAATGGTTCGGATACAACATAGTCTTTAGAAAATTGTAATACGGTAAGTGAATAAAGTGTTGCTCGAGAGATATGTATAAAGTGACAAACATTGTGAAAGCCTCGTCACTCGTGACTGATGACTTGGCTAACCCCTACACCTGCCCGGCCGGCGGAGGGTAAGTAACATTATAACTTATTTACTGAATTGTTTGCAGTCATGTTTCAACTGTTTACGGGTCATGGCAACTTTGTTTTTTTCGGTCATCTTAGACACAGCTTGGCTCTTCTTTTTCCACACATAGGTCCCGTGCAAAGTAGAAAATAGAAAAATTGCAATTATTTTAAGAATTTTTGAAGCTTGATGCTAGCCACCTAACAAATAAAGGAACATTAGGTAATTATGGTAAGAGTCTGTCGTTTCAGGTCAGGGGTATCAAAGGAATAATTGATCACATCTACAAAGGATACGTAGTCTTGTGTCGAATGACCTGAAATTATGACCTTCTCTGACCTATACAGATCAATTTAAGATTAGACTTGTGGGATTTTATGGTTATCTAGAATAGCACGACTTCGTGTTTCATTACCTTAATGTTTTTCTACTCTTATCACTCGAGCAGCTTTGTCAATATCCGTTGGTCTGTTGCTATTTGAATATCTGTTTGTTCCTTTGTACCTTCAAATGTAGGTGTTACCGGACTCCTCCTCCTTGGGGGTTACACCGTGAGCGAAATGTCCACTTTGACAAGGCTTTATCATTAGGAGCACAGAGTCTCTCGTCACAGAAAATCTTGCTCCTAAGGAGTCCACGTTTCCCAGCTACTGGAAATAGTGCAGCATTAGGGTGCAGGAGGCTTTAGAAAGGCTGTGGATAATACCAGGATTCTTTATGGAACTTGGTCCTGGGATAGTCATAAACATTTGATTATAAAGAAAAAATTCAAGTGTATCTTATTTCCCGCGCAGACAAGGTTCTATTTTTCTCACTTAATTTCGAGAGAAATTCATGAAAGACCAATTCTTGTTATCGGGTTCGTTATTTGTTATTTGTGTCATTCAGCCTCTGGCGTGAAAACAGCACGGAAATATTAACGAGTGGTGGACGTTTGCATGTAGACCTCCACTGAGTAAACTGCCAAAATCTCATATATATATATATATATATATATATATATATATATATATATGGGGATAGGGGAGAAAGAATACTTCCCACGTATTCCCTGCGTGTCGTAGAAGGCGACTAAAAGGGGAGGGAGCGGGGGGCTGGAAATCCTCCCCTCTCGTTTTTTTTTAATTTTCCAAAAGAGGGAACAGAGAACGAGGCCAGGTGAGGATACTCCCTCAGAGGCCCAGTCCTCTGTTCTTAACGCTACCTTGCTAACGCGGGAAATGGCGAATACTTTGAAAGAAAAATATATATATATATATATATACATGAAGGTGAAATCGCACTTAAGTAGTTCATACAATTTTATTTAGAATGTATTATATATATATGGCACATGTTTCGTGGAGACGATCCACCTCATTGGGTACCAGTACTTAACAGAGTTATTTGAATCCCAACATCACACTTGCTTCCCGCCGTCCAACACCAATCTTTATACACCAAGCTCTGTCTGCTTTGTCTGGCCCTAACCGTTGTAAGGGAGAGTGATTAAGAGCGGTCACGTGACGGGGGTTGACCTGGGTAGCTGGGTGTGTCTTGAACTTTTTTTTTTCTGTTTTCGTGTCTTGTCATTTCTTTCATAACGATTTGGTTAATGCTTGGATTGGCTTTGAAATTGCCTGGGGACAAATTAAAAGTTCTTAGTATTAGCAATTTAGACAAATTCAATGACGTTGCGTGTGACATAATCAGCAGAGGGGGATAAGATAACGGGATTTTCAAGATCTATGTGGGTGATCATTTTCATGACAATGTTTAGCGATCGCACTTTTGTGGTCATCCTACCGTACAGTTTTGCCAGTCTGGCCTACATAAATATATTTACATGCCTTACATTTGACGGCGTAAACACTCGCAATTGTTGCATGATTTGGCCTACTATTTATTAAGGTCTCACTGATGGTGTTATTGTACTGGAAAGCAAACACCAGTAAGACCTCGATTAATAGAGAGAGAGAGAGAGAGAGAGAGAGAGAGAGAGAGAGAGAGAGAGAGAGAGAGAGAGAGGCAGGCAGCAAAAGCATAACACCCGACACACGTCTCAGGGACATTTATTATGAAATGTTAATATAACCAGAAGACGTGGGAGCGAGTTCGTCCCACGGGATCTCGGGGCGTGATAATGCCGACGTCACAGGAGGCATGTGACGTCACGCCACCATGCCGTGAGGCGGGAGGGTACCAACTCGAGAGACGTGGCGACTAGGTGGTTCACTGGGGCTCTTGGTGTGGCAGGAAAGGGTGGCTGTTCATTGGGGCTCTTGCTTCCGGGGCTGCTAAACCTTCTCAGGTAGTCTGACAAGGAAAAGCGTTAAGGGTATGGTGACCCAGCAAGAAACAATTATGTAATCTTCTTCAAAGAAGAATTATCTTCATGCACCCAAACGTGAATCCATTGATGAAATGCTGGGTCACTAAGGTATAATGTATATATTCTAGATTTATTAGATGCACTTGGAATTCACCCTGATTATCTACAGTCCTTGATTCATTTTAGATTTACTCCTGTTGTTTACAATCCTCCCTACTTATGATTCATTTTAGATTTACTCCTGATGTTTACAATCCTTGCTACTTATGATTCATTTTAGATTTACTCCTGATGTTTACAATCCTCCCTACTTATGATTCATTTTAGATTTACTCCTGATGTTTACAATCCTTGCTACTTATGATTCATTTTAGATTTACTCCTGATGTTTACAATCCTTGCTACTTATGATTCATTTTAGATTTACTCCTGTTGTTTACAATCCTTGCAACTTTTGAATTCCATTTTATTTCTATCCGGTCCTCGATGCCCTTAAGCTCCTAAATCATTTCCATTCCTTGGTATATTTCAGGTTTGTCCCTATCATGTACGTACATACACCGGAATGCCCAGTATTACCAAGTCTTACATTTTGTTGTTATCATACCAGTGCGTAAGACTGTTCCTTGTTTATAGTCTAATAAGGAACAAAGACGGATTTTATAGAATTCAGAATTACTTTACCAGCTCGCTACCATGTTTATATATATTAATTTGATGTCGTTAAGTAATGAACGTCACGCTTTATCTATCGTAAAAAGTTGTGTAAACTTAATTCTATGCAAAATTTGTCTAGGCTTCCCCCACAGTTTTATAATGGAAACCATTTTCTCTTCCACCGTTTTCTATCCTCTCGCGCTTCTACACTTCCATGGCTTACTTATATCCTACTTATTACACATTCTGTGAATTACCTCTAGCTTCATATTTATGTCATATGTATATACGTCTTCATCTATACATATACGTCATCATCTCTCGTGCTTACTTGTTTTGCTCTGTGGCGTGTTGGGCGCATTCCCGCCACTGCTGTTACCGAGGCCCCGCCATCCTACCGTGAACCTTATCCGTGCGCGCCAAGAGACAACACAATGTTTCGAAGCTGTGTTATTTGTGACCGCATATATATATTACATTCCTCGTGCCTCCTCCCAGGCTTCTTTGCGGCGTCTGATAAGATTAACACGTTTGCGATGTTGTGTTTTGCCATATTGAAACGCGTACCGTTATATCTCGTACGACGTCCCGTAAATACCAAGACTGTCATTATGGAGTGGTTCGATGGCGAAGGTTCATGAAGCACCTGCCTCGGGGGAGAGTGATACGCTGATAGGTTCGTAGCTTCGTCCGCATTGTTCATCTGTCAGTCTCGAAAAGTTTTGTTCTCCAGTCCTGATGAACTGAAGACTTTGACGAAGGGGAAGGTTGAACATGTCACAGCCTATGTCATATTCAACATTATTAGGCTTATGAAGACCTCTTTAAAGCACACGTATCCGCTCCCAAATGACGTGGAAAATAGCGATTATTCATGATTTTTAGGAGATAGGAGGAAACTTGTGTATGTGTTTGTGTTGCTGCGTTGATTATACACACGGTGAGGAATAAGAAAGTACGAAAGTACCTTCCCGGAAGGGTCCCATGAATTTCGAAATGATCAGTAAGACTCGTGTTCTCTCGGTAGGGTTGATAAGTGTGAATGTGAGACATATTTCATCATTGTTACGGTCACCCCACCATCCCCATGACTCCTCACCTCTGCCCACAGCAGGCCCTTGCCATCATCACCATGACTCCTCACCTCCGTCCACAGCAGGCCCTTCCCATCATCACCATGAAACCTCACCTCCGCCCACAGCAGGCCCTTCCCATCATCACCATGACTCCTCACCTCCGTCCACAGCAGGCCCTTCCCATCATCACCATGACCCCTCACCTCCGCCCACAGCAGGCCCTTCCCATCATCACCATGAAACCTCACCTCCGCCCACAGCTGGCCCTTCCCATCATCATCATGACTCCTCATAGCAGGCCCACAGCAGGCCCCTGCCATCATCACCATGACTCCTCATAGCAGGCCCACAGCAGGCCCTTCCCATCATCACCATGAACCCTCACCGCCGCCCACAGCTGGCCCTTCCCATCATCATCATGACTCCTCATAGCAGGCCCACAGCAGGCCCCTGCCATCATCACCATGACTCCTCATAGCAGGCCCACAGTTGGCCCTTCCCATCATCACCATGAACCCTCGCCTCCGCCCACAGCATCGCCTTGGTCCTGCATGGGTGCGGCTGCCACGGGTACTTCCATGGGGCGCACAAGAGCTCCCGCAAGAACATCACCGTGCGGGCGGCGCTCATCCACGTGGTGGGAGACACCCTCCAGACCTTCGCCGTCCTGGTGGCCGCCCTTGTCGTCAAGTTCTGGGTAAGTTTCTCCCGGGAAAACCTCCCTGGAAAGCCCTCTTTGAGTCAGTTCTTCCTGGAAAGACTCTATGGGAAAATGTCTCATGGAGAACCTTCTTTGTGAGTTCTTCGCAGCAAACCTTTGAGAGATGTTCTTTTTGAAAGCCGCCTTTGTGAGATCCTCACATTAAACCTCCGTGAGTTCTTCTCTGAAAGCTTTCCTGAAAGCCTTCCTTATGAGTTCTTCTGGTAAAGCTTTCTTTGTGAGTTCTTCTTGGGAAACCCCCTTTGTGAGTTCCATCTGGGAAACCTTTTTTGTGAGTTCCCTCTGGGAAACCCTCTTTGTGGGTTCCTTCTGGGAAACCTTCTTTGTGAGTTCCATCTGGAAAACCTTCCTTATGAGCTCTTGTGGAAAAACTTTCTTTGTGAGTTCTTCTTGGGTAAGTTTCTATATTTCTTCCTGGGAAACTTTTTTTGTCAGTTCCTTCCAGAAAAACCTTTTACATGAGTTTCTCTAAAAAGCTAAAAGCTTAAAGAAAAAAGAAAAAAAGTGTAGACTCCGAGGAAATCTAACAGAAAGTTTTAGAAATGCTAATACAGACGTGGGTAAAAGCTTTTCAGGTGTAGAATTATAGAACACAGGGATAAACAACCATCAGCTGTTATTAAGGCAGAGTATCAAAACGTATGTATCACAGTTGGAAAAATGATGTCAGTTATCGGATTTGGCTAACCAAGGAAGAGAAAAATGCAATACGAACGTAATTAATTTTCCCTCCTCTCCAAACTTAAGATTCTTCTAAGGTTGATTATCAGATATGTCTCCATTCACACTGTAATCAAGAACTGCCCATGTCAGTATTGTCCATCCATGTTGCATAGTACTCCTTCTAAACTGTTAAGTACTCCTTCATGGCTGGTTTTATCCTGCCCTCGGGATGGTAACAGGAGTGATAGGTGAGTCCTGTACTTGTTGATACAGATTAGGAACGTAGGATTCTGTTTCTGTCCTCCACTGGGTCCTCCACTGTATAACTTCGTCTGAGACGTCCAGGTCTTTTGTCATTTGCCCTTTCATGTGCTTCTTGCAGTACCTACAAGGTGGGTTCCTCCAGGAAAACCTTGTGGGTGAGTAGTCCTTTTGGAAAGCCATCTGAATAAGTGTCACCGGCGAATTCCTCCTGGAAATCCTTGTAAATGAGATCTTCCCTGGAAACCAACTGGATGGGTTTCCTTTGGCAGAGCCCGAGCTCGCAGTGTTTTTCTGGAAAACGTTTTGGACGAGTTCTTCCTCCTGGAAAGTTTTCTCGATGAGTTCCTCCTGGAAAAAACCTTCTTGGCGAGTTCCTCCTGGAACGGTTCCACAAGAGGTTTTTTCCTTCTTCAGAACTGGATGGATGGTGAAGGGTATCGCAGTGGGACTCTGCACGATATACTCAACTCTCCGGAAAGGCAATCGTCGTGGGCTGAGGCACAAGAAGGCTGGCCTCGGGAAATTGGGCCAGCAAAGGTTACCTCTAAGAGAAATGGTTCTGGATGGGTAGAATGTATGGGTGTTTGTCCCATAGAGTCTCTCTCTCTCTCTCTCTCTCTCTCTCTCTCTCTCTCTCTCTCTCTCTCTCTCTCTCTCTCTCTCTCTCTCTCTCTCTCTCTCTCCCCATCACTTTTCTCGGTATTGAGTCGTTTGTTTTGTGTTCTGAGGAGTCAAGGCCTGGAATACTGGGTTGAGGGAGCCTTGGTCCCCTTGAAAAACAGGGTTCTAGAGAGCTTTGTCATGTCGCCGTTAGTTCCGGAAAGTGACTGTAGTTCTAAAAGACTTGTCTTTCAGGGACAGGCCCTTTGTGGCTGACGCTCCGAAGTTCAGTGATGGGAGACCTGAAGTTGAGGAGAAAGAGAGAGAGGGAGTAATGCAAGGAGGAGGACGCACCGACAGCTCTGACCCTGGAAAGTTTATTCTTTGGAAGTTTTAAGTGAAAGTATTTGACCTTTTTTTGTTGTCAGACACGTGAGCTTGGAACCACGTACGTGGATTTTAGGGAACTTTGAACTCAAAAGTGATCCCAGATAAGGTCTTTACAAACATTGATAACGATTTAGAAAAGGGTTCGGTTCAGATTTTTCTTGCAGTTCTGAAAAGTCCTTTGAATACATCTGGTCCTGAAAAGGTCATGTAAGATCCCAGGTCAAATACGCGACCATCAGGGATCGTGCCGCTATGGCCAAGTGGCCACACTTGTCCCAGGTTCGAATCCTGGGGCACATAGAAGCGGATGGTGCACATCGAATTCTTACGGTAATACAGAGGTTTAAATACACCGCCGTCGTGCCCAGGAATTGAATTGATTCAGAGTGATTCTGGGGCCTGAAGGTAGTCGGGTTTCCCTCGTCTTATTCGGTCATGAGAGGTGGCGAGGAATCGCCTGGACCACAGTAGACGGTTCTGAGGTGGGAGACTATTATGCCATTATGGCCAAGTGGATATACGCTCCCTAGTTGTTTAGTATTTGACCAGGGTCCGAATCCTGGGGAGAACAGAGGTGAATGATTTACACACACACACACACACACACACACACACACGTATTCTATCCATTCCTTAAGAGGCACACACACACACACACACACACACACACACACACACACACACACACACACACACACGTATTCTATCCATTCCTTAAGAGGCAAACTGTGGCATCTTCGGAAGGCTCTGCGGTCGATCCTGCACGGCTTCCACCCTGACTCTCCCTGAGAGACGGGTGTTGCCTTGCTGGCCTGGATGCCTCCAGCTGTGCTGACCATCTAGTGGATGTCTTTTTTCTGGCTCGGATGGAGTCGTGCATAGTTTCGTTTACCAGATGTTTCTCCTTGTGATTATGATGTGGTCGCTTCCGCTCTGATGCTTGTCACATTAAGGACAGACCATATCGGGTCCTGAAACTCTACTACCCTACACCCTTCCCCACCTCTTGAAACCCACTCTGCTTTCAATTCTGCTCGGAATCACTACGAAGCCGTTGTTCGTAAAGTCATGCACACTTTCATAACGATAAAAGTGTACTTATTTGTCTAATCTACTGCTGACACATCTCTCTGGTCCTTCACCGAGATCATCTTCAGTAACTCTTGAAATTCAGCCTCTCCTCACCTGTCTCTCGACCTGATCAATTTATAGTTCACCCTCCGACCGATCAAGCCTTATGTTTGGTACATGAGTCGCCTCTGATTCTACTTTGCCTGCTTCTACCTCTGATAGCCCTCCATCCCATATCTCCTTCTCCACTGAGCCTATGCTGTTTCATATATTATCTTCAGGCAGGGTCTACCGAGCTCTGTCGTCAGCTCCAAGTGGACAGGGCTTATGGCCTACGTGTGCATAACCTCCCTCTCGAGTCCTCAGGGAGAGAGTGTGTGCCTCTGAGTTACCTCCATTCATTGACACCATTGACACCAAGAATCTTTCAGTTCTCCCTTTTTATAATGAATTTACTCTACTTCCCATGTTGCTAAAATCCTTTAATGTAAATGTTGCCTTCAGCAGCAATAATACTATAATGAATATCGTAATCAGAAACTAACCAGAAAATTCTCCTGGATGTATCTATAAAGTGCCATGTAGAAATTGTGATAAGTTTTATGTTGGGCAGACTGGTAAGATCTTTCTGTTAGACTTAAGCAACAATGATATAGTATAAGAACAGGACAAGGATCAAATGTCTTGTTTGATCATGTTTAAAAACTACGATCATTGTATTGACTGGAGTAATGCTATCTCAGTTATTAACTCTAACTCCAGTACCACGAGAAATATCATTGAATCTTCTATTTTTAAATACACAAAGATTTATAACCTTAATATTAGTGAAGGTCTGTACATATTGGATAGCTTTATTGTTGATGAAATTTGTAAATAATTCCCCTTCTTGTCCACATGATAAGTTTATAATAAGCTCGTTGTCTGTCTTGGACAATCACTTGTTTACCAAATGGCGTCCTAGCTACGTCTCTTCGTTGTATATCAGCTGAATTATGTTTCTTGTATCTCCTCTAATGATGTGATTATTACACGAAAGTGCACTTGGGAACTCATCTTGTTTCATATATATATATATATATATATATATATATATATATATATATATATATATATATATATATATATAGATAGATAGATAGATAGATAGATAGATAGATATAGATATGATGTAAAACAACCACGACACCACCCACTCTCCCCCTGACCACAGCCCTCCGTCCCACCCCCAGCCGCAGTACCAGATGGCTGACCCCATCCTGACCTTCGTGTTCGCCTTCATCGTGGTGGTGACGACGCTGCCCATCCTGCGGGACCTGGCGCACATCCTGATGGAGGGGACACCGAGGAACGTCAACTACCTGGCCCTCCTGGGTGACCTGGAGGGCCTACCTGGCGTCAGGACGGTCCACAACCTCCACGTCTGGTCCCTCACCCTGGACAAGAACGCCCTCTCAGTCCACCTTGGCATAGGTAAGTCGGTGTCCCTGTGGCCCGCGCTGAAGTGTCCTCCTGAAGTGTCCGTGTGGCCCATGATGAGGTGTCTTCTGAAGTGTCCGTGTGGCCCACCCTGAGGTGTCCTTGTGGCTCACGGTGAGTTGTCCTTCTGATGTATCCCTGTGGCCCACGCTGAGGTGTCCTTCTGATGTGTCCCTGTGGCCCTCGCTGAGGTGTCCTTGTGGCCCACGGTGAGTTGTCCTTCTAAAGTGTCCTTGTGGCCTACAGTAAAGTGTCCTTCTGATGTGTCCCTGTGGCCCAGTGAGAGGTGTTCTGAAGTTCCTTAAATGCAATACTTCTCCCTCACCTCTGTCTGTGTCCCCCAGCGAAGGAAAGGTACCACAAGACTGGTAATATGGTCACTGTCAAACCTAAATACAAGAATGGAGATAAGATGGTTGCCATAAGCTTCCAAACATTTACTCTCACGTCGATTTGAGGTCAAACGGTGGAAAGAATAATGAACCAAGCCTTAACATTTCTAAAAGATTACAATATGAAAACGGACAGTTACTGTGGCTTCGAACAAAATGTCTTGCTTAGCGATATTTTTTCGATGTTATTAATGACAGTTGGGACTAAAAAGTATCTTTAGATGTAGTATACTTAAACTTGACGAAAGGTCATTGAACAAAAGACTTACATGTGAATTAAAGTCATATTGCTCAGGAGACGAACTGCGAACATGGATTGCCGATGATTGACTTAACAAAATGTGTAGTTTACGTGTTGACGTGTCAGGTGCCACAGAGACGAGCCCTTGGCTTCATTTGAAAACAGATTTTGTAAAAGATGTACAATTAGACCTCAAACCTGAGGTTTCAAGTTTAGCGGATGATACATAGCTAGAGCGTAGAGCTGTAAACATGAAAGACTTGAAACCGGGCAGCGAGATTTCGACCACTCAGCATAATGCAATGACTACAAAGGGAATTCAGTGAGCAACAGACCACTGGGTCCTTTCGAGGCTGTTTGTGCTACCGGATGATATCAGAGACTCACAGATTAGTGTGGTAAAAATTAGAAGATATACAGGTATGTCAAAGGGAATAATAGAATGTATACAGGTATGTCATAGAGAATGATAGAAGGTATACAGGTATGTCAGAGAGAATAACAGAAGGTATACAGGTTTGTCAAAGATAATAACATAGAAATTATCGAAGTGACAAAGGAGTGCATATATTGTAAGGCGTGGACTTGAAGCTAAATATTTATTGTCTATTCTAAAACGACAGTCGAAGAGCCTACATCCGCCTACGTCCATTCTCTAGCTTTCATGTGTAATGCACCGAAACCACAGCTCCGTATCCACAGGCACTAGAGATAGTTCCATGGTTTCAGTCCATTGACAGACGTCGGCCGCTGTATACCACATCACTCTAATTCACTCTATCCCGTATACCCCTCTCATCATATATATATATATATATATATATATATATATATATATATATATATATATATATATATATAATTTATAGATGCAATTTAGGTACAGAAATGATCATTTCGGGAGTTACTCCTGTACTAGGAAAACAGACAAACAGTCAACGGCAATAGTCCGTTACCCTTGGGACGCTTGGCAAACAGTCTCCCCAGCTGCAGGGTGGCCACAACCGCTGCTTCCCGCAGTGTGGCCACAACCGCTGCTTCCCGCAGTGTGGCCACAACCATGCTACATTGTGGCCACAACCATTGCCTGCTACATTGTGGCCATAATCACTGCCTGCTGCATTAAGGCCACAACCACCGCCTGCTACAGTGTGGCCACAACCACTGCCTTCTGAAGTGTGGCCACGACCACTACCAGCATAGCGTGGCCGCAACCGACTGATACTTACCACAGTGTGGCCACAGACACTGTCTACCACAGTGAGCCCACAGTCATCTCATACAGTATAGTTCTTTTAATGTTCTCATTTATCTCATGCGTCCAGTGGACCCGGTTACAATCTTTCATTTACCTCGTCAGTAACAATACATGCTGGTGCTATTTCACGCAGGGTTTATGTCTAGACTTGTCTCTGATGGGCAGAGACTTTTCTCAAGTCTCTGAGACATAGCGTTCTAGTGTGTGTGTGTGGTAACATACCCCTGGCCACACACTTTACAGTACGGGTGATTAACATTTCCTAATAGTTTTAAGCGCCAGTAACATTTCCCACTAGGTTTAAGCGCCAGAATTACTCATGTAGCCTCGCAGTAATGTAGCCAAAGCATCTTACCTATTCCTTCTTACTTTTACCATGAACACGTTTCATTTGATGTATTCATTCTATTATAAGGAGAAAAAAAAAATAATGGAACCTCTATTGTCTGTTTGCACTCTTGTACTTCTCTCCTGTTTATATACAGTTTTCAGACATCCATTTGACATTTCTGTGTAATGATAAAAAGTCCCTTTATCTTGTGCAAATGTGGTTAAACGCACGCGTCACTCCACCACCTTGTCTGAGACTTGGGTGAGACGGAACCCCCCGAACGCAGCCCCATCACCAGCAATGGGCACGTTATCTGTATCTAGCTACAGAGAGAGAGAGAGAGAGGGAGGGAGAGAGAGAGAGGTTCCGTTCTGGTCTCCGGGTGATCATCCTGCCTCTCACATCCTCCTTTCAGCGCCTGTTCCTGCTTTCTGACCACTCTTGACACCCTCAGAGCCCCACCATTACCTTTTGGTGACGCTCCGCATGCCCCCTCCACGACCTCTCCTCACGTCCCTGAAACCTTCCATGACCGATCCACGGCGCTACATGCCCCCATGACCGCTCCTGACGCCCACCCCTCCACCAGCTAGCCAACCTCTTCACCGCTGAAGACTCTCCATGTCTTCTTCCTCTTCTTCCTCCAACACGGTCCTCATGTCCCTCCCTCCCTTTTACCCTCTTCTCCTCATTTCCTCATGCTTCCAGGCCCCCCCTCTCTCCCATCTATCGCCCACGCGCCTTCCAGAGCACATCTTGACTCCTGTCTATCGTCCGGGGGTCGTCCCTCCCCGTCAAGCTCTCACATATCCTCCAGCTCTTCTCTCCGCTATCGCACGTCATCGAGGCCCACGTCCCCTCTCTTAAACCCTCAGAGTTCCTTAGAGAAGAAAAAAAATTCTCTTGATTCCGGACCTCCAATCCCTCTTCCTCAACCCGACGACACCTCCCAGGCGCCATCCTGGCCTCCCAGACGCCTCCAAGCTCGCTATTGACTTTCATCTTGCCTCCGCCCCCTTCTTAACGTGTTCCCTACGGGCGGTCCTCGGCGTTCCTACGCTACCACCCTAGCCTCCTGCCTGACTCCCACGCACTCCACCCGGGCCTACTCTGGGTCCTACATGGTGTCTTCATCCCTTCCTCACGTTCCTCCCTCACGTTCCTCAAGGACCACAGGCCATTGACGTCTCCTCCTCCTCACACTCCTCAAGGACAACCGTCCATCTGCATCTCCTCCTCACACTCCTCAAGGGCCACATGCCATCTGCATCTCCTCCTCACACTCCTCAAGGACCACAGTCCATCTGCATCTCCTCCTCACACTCCTCAAGGACCACATGCCATCTGCATCTCCTCACACTCCTCAAGGACCACATGCCATCTACGTCACTTCCTCACACTCCTCAAGGACCACTTCTAACTCCCAGTACACCCTCTCGGTCACCGTTCTTCTCAAATGCCACCCTTAATTATCCCCTTCTTTCTTCCCGTATGTCCTCCAGGTCCCTACCTTACAGACGCCCTCCTGGTCCTTACCCAACAGAAGTCCTCCAGGTGTCTACCCTACAGACATACCTTCCAATATCCCCTTCCCTACTTGCATACGTCGCTCCCCTCCAAATCCTCCTCCTCACCTTCCTGCACTATCTCTAGAACCTCCTCCCTCGTTTCCACGATTCCTCCATATCTTTTTCACCCTCGCCTCTGCTGCCCGGTCTCGCTCTTCCTTCCCACAGATTCCCCAAAGCCCGTGACCTCCCTCCTTGAATATTTATCAGTCTCCTTCCTTCTTCCTCACACACACATACTTCAGGCCCTCTCCTAAGTTCCTACTGTATTTCAGACCCCTTCCTGCCTCCCACATGTCCCCGAGGTACGCCTCACTCTGCCCATACGCCCTTCGCAGCACTTCGTTCCCAGATGCTCCAAATGCAACGCGGAAGCGTGTCTCAGTATGCCTCCTCCCCAGTGCTTAAGATGATGTGCCCTCGACTCATTACCCGCAACGTTCATTTCAGAGTTTTCTTATTTTTTGTTCCTCCAATCTTATCGTGCTGTACGTGTTCCTTGCTCGCATATACCTTACAAGCGCTGGCTCTGGTGTTGGCGGGTCGTCTCGTTAAAGCTTATCTCGAATCCCCGTTGCTGTTTGACACCTTTTCTTGAAACGTGTCTCTCACACTTTCTCCCACCTTCCCTCTACGTCTGGGGGCTGGAGGTACCCCTCCCTCGATTCCTACTCCATCATTATGGATTTCACAGAACTCTTCACCACAATGCTCTGCTTCCTGGCTGCTAATGATTATTTCCCCATTTTTTTTTTGTCACCATAGAAATTATTGGAGTTATGTGTAGTTTCCACGATTATATCTCCTCTTCAAAACCTATCTCATCTCTCTTAACATCTTCGTTCACCGTTCTTAAGTACCACATGTGATCACATTTTCCAAGTATTTTATCATGTATGGTTATTATCAGTATGGGAGAAGATAAGTGTAGGTGAAGATAAGCATGGTCGAAGATCTAGTGATAATAATGGGGGTATCAGTCCCTCTGTTCCGAGGATGTTCATTAGTGTGCGTTCATTAGTGTTCATTATTGCCGTGCGTGCGTCTTTTTCCCCCGCTGAAGACTTGGCTTTGGAACTCCATCATTCCCATGTTTTTCCTCATCGCTACGAGCTTCCTTGCATTAGAAAGTCTGCTTTTTTTCCCCACTTTCCCCAGAAAACCAACGATTACTCTTCTTCTTTCCATAGATCCCTCTATTTTCAGACCTCTTATGCGTTTTGCCGAAGGTCCGGCCTCGATAAGGACTTTTACCTCCCACGACTGAAGCGTTTAATACCGTAAAAGAAAACCTTTCCTTTAGATATTTGTTATCTCGTCGATGTTGAATTTCTAATTTTAAGGAAGTACTGGACGTTACTTCATCAAAACCGCGCGGAAGCTCGTGCCTTATAATTCTGTTCCCCGTTTTCTTTCCTTCTTCTAACACTGGTAGTTCCGTGGCTGCTGGTTGTGTGAATTTGCAGAATAGGCATCGAATTTAGCCTAGCCTTGTTGTGTGAATTTATAGAAAAGGTATTAGGTTTAGGCAAGCTTAGTTGTGTGAATTTATAGAAAAGGTATTAGGTTTAGCCAAGCCTAGTTGTGTGAATTTATAGAAAAGGTATTAGGTTTAGCCTAGCCTAGTTGTGTGAATTTATAGGAAAGGTATTAAGTTTAGCCAAGCCTAGTTGTGTGAATTTATAGGAAAGGTATTAAGTTTAGCCAAGCCTAGTTGTGTGAATTTATAGAAAAGGTATTAGGTTTAGCCAAGCCTAGTTGTGTGAATTTATAGGAAAGGTATTAAGTTTAGCCAAGCCTAGTTGTGTGAATTTATAGAAAAGGTATTAAGATGTTAGATTTAGCCAAGCCTGAGTTGTAAGAGCAAGTGGAATGTGTGAAAGAGGAAGAGGAGTGAAGAACGGGAGAGTTAAGAGGCGAAGAACGAAACTTAAAAGAATGAGAAACAAAAGAAGTCAGAGCCATAGAGAAAGAAAAGCCATTAGAAAAGGTTGGAAATAAACAAGAGATACAGATACAGGTCAAGTGGAGCAAAAACATCACAACGAAAAATCAAGACGAGGGAACAGGATGTCAGAGAGAGAGAGAGAGAGAGAGAGAGAGAGAGAGAGAGAGAGAGAGAGAGACTGTGGTTGATGTGGTAATGTGGCGACTAGGATATGTGAGCTGTTCGTGTGGTTAATCATACCCGTGCCACGACGGTAGACGCCTGGGTGAGACATAGCCGTAGTTTATTTACCAGACATAGACTGCCTCACCTCACCCAAATCTGGTTACCCGACACCCTCCTGATGATGGGGTAGTACCACCACGTCTGGTACCCCCTGATGATGGGGTAGTACCACCACGTCTGGTACCCCCTGATGATGGGGTAGTACCACCACGTCTGGTACCCCCTGATGATGGGGTAGTACCACCACGTCTGGTACCCCCTGATGATGGGGTAGTACCACCACGTCTGGTACCCCCTGATGATGGGGTAGTACCACCACGTCTGGTACCCCCTGATGATGGGGTAGTACCACCACGTCTGGTACCCCCAATCCCTGGGTGAGGTAGCACCTCCAAGTCTGGTACCGCAATCCCTGGTGAGGTACCTCCTCCACGTCTGGGACCCCAATCCCTGGTCAGGTACCTCTACGTCTGGTACCCCAATCCCTAGTTAGGAGGTATCACCACGTCTGGTACCCCCAATCCCTGGTGAGGAGGTACCTCCACGTCTGGTACCCCCAATCCCTTGTGAGGAGGTACCACCACGTCTGGTACCCCAATCCCTGGTGAGGAGGTACCTCCACGTCTGGGACACCAATCCCTGGTGAGGAGGTACCTCCACGTCTGGTACCCCCCCAATCCCTGGTGAGGAGGTACCTCCACGTCTGGTACCCCCCCAATCCCTGGTGAGGAGGTACCTTCACGTCTGGGACCCCAATCCCTGGTGAGGAGGTACCTCCACGTTTGGTACCCCAATCCCTGGTGAAGTACCTCCTCCACGTCTGGGACCCCAATCCCTGGTGAGGTACCTCCACGTCTGGTACCCCCACAATCCCTGGTGAGGTAGCACCTCCACGTCTGGTACCCCCACAATCCCTGGTGAGGTACCTCCACATCTGGTACCCCCACAATCCCTGGTGAGGAGGTACCTCCACATCTGGTACCCCCACAATCCCTGGTGAGGAGGTACCTCCACGTCTGGTACCCGTTTGGTAACCCCGTCCCTGCGTGTAGAGGAACTCAGGACCCAGTCACGCCCTCAACGTGCACATGGCGAGGTCTCATCCATACCGTGGTATAGCGAGGTCAACACACCAGTACTTTAGATATACATTATCACCTTCATCAAACAGATAATCTGACTCCGTCTTAATGACCTACATTCTTTTAAGATACATCACAATCGTAAATAAACATAATTTTTTTTTCCCAGGGGAGAATAATGGTAGGTGAGACATGCTCCTTTTAGAGCCACGAAGTGCTTTTATAATCACTAATGATAAGTATATAAGAAAAAAAAAGGTCAGCTTGTTTCAGTAATATCTTTCCAAAGGGCACCGTAGGTCCCCAAGGCAAGAGAGTCGTGATGGAACTGTACAGCAAATGGCTGTAAAGAGGAGATGTGTGAGCACCAACAGACTTAGCGGCTCTCGAAGGTGTAAGCAGTACACACAGGAGGACACAGCATTTGCCTCTGATCATCCACCTCTGTCCTCCGCTCGGAGGTAAAATGCTAGACGAGGGTAACCACAGACGGTATCGTTACGTCTTCGAAAGAAAAAGGGATGCAATATTCCAATGGATTTGTAAACAAAGATCGAAATGTTATTTTCCCTTCATTCTTCCTTTTTAAAGTTCTTTAAAAAAAAAAATGAAAATAAAAACCGTTTTCTGTATGTCGTTGTTGTCGAGAGAGAGAGAGAGAGAATGACTCCAGATGAAGTCTTTTGAAAACACTTCCTCAGACTCTCTCTCTCTCTCTCTCTCTCTCTCTTGTTGTTGTCTCTCTTCTTCTTCTTCTTTGTTGGTCCTTGACCTGGGGTTAATAGCGCGTTGCTGTGGCGAAATTTTACAACGAGTGCTTGAATATATTGGTTTGCATCAAGAATGTAAACATCTTGCCCACGTTTTTCTTTACGCTGAGGTGCGCGTTCATCTCGAACCAAAGGGGGACACTTGGTGAATATATATCATAAATACTGTTATTTTCGTCCATGTTCCTTGGCATGATATTTGTTTTTCAATAAGTGAGCTTCTCGCAGGATGGGCCATTAGCAGAGTGAGAGTGTATGTGGTCTAAGAATGATGCTCCTCAACACCTGAAGGTGTTAATTTTTTTCCGTTTGGTGGACGTGGCTAAACGTGGACGACCTTAATGACCCTGGCAGTTGATAGGCCTGAAGCACAACCAATCAACCAACCAACCAACCAATCAATCAATCATTCAAGTGATCATCCAATAGCCATGTATTTGTATGGTCTGAGAATTATAATTTTGAACCTCCTGAGGAAGTTGTTGAAGATATTGGGGTAATCGGATCATAACTTGACGTGGTAAGCCTACCTTACTGACGAACCTGGTAGTCAGTAACCACATCCCCAGGCACCTGCTACCACACTAACCAACCTCTGCTGCCCTCTCTCTCTCCCTTGCACCTGCTACCACACGAACCAACCTCTGCTGCCCTCTCTCTCTCCCTTGCACCTGCTACCACACGAACCAACCTCTGCTGACCTCTCTCTCCCTTGCACCTGCTACCACACGAACCAACCTCTGCTGCCTTCTCTCTCCTTTGCACCTGCTACCACACTAACCAACCTCTGCTGCCCTCTCTCTCCTTGGCACCTGCTACCACACGAACCAACCTCTGCTGCCCTCTCTCCCAAGCATCCAGTACCACACTAACCAACCTCTCCCACACTAACCAGCCTCTTCTTCCCTCTCTCCCAATCATCCAATACCACACTAACCAACCTCTCCCACGCTAACCAACATCTTTCCTCTCTCCCAAGCACCTGCTGCCACACTAACCAAC
Organism: Panulirus ornatus; assembly: GCF_036320965.1. Lineage (NCBI taxonomy): Eukaryota > Metazoa > Arthropoda > Malacostraca > Decapoda > Palinuridae > Panulirus > Panulirus ornatus. The sequence continues at coordinate 9,737,942 of NC_092227.1, forward strand.
CTCTGCTTCCTTCTCTCCCAAGCATCCAATACCACACTAACCAACCTCTCTCACACTAACCAACCCCTGCTTCTCTCTCTCTCTCTCCCAAGCCCCTGTTGCCACACTGACCAACCTCCCTCCTTCCTTCGCTCTGTCCTCGTAACCTGTTATTTACATCACTCCAGTTCCTCGTTCGTTCTCCATCCATCACTCTCCTCATCTTTGCCTCTACGTCAGTCCTTTACACCTGTCAGTATTGCTGCGTTAGTCCTTTATGTCATCTTATGAACCGTCTTATTTATTCGCATGTGTTAAGAATACCTTTTCTTCAAGTCTGTCCAAAATCCATTTATTATTCTACCAACCAGTCGCTTTAGTCTCCGTTCCTCAAGCCTTCCCTCCTAAATCATTCTATTCAAGAGGTTCCACGTGTTCTTCCTTTTTCTTTAATAAGGCGTGTGTGTGAGCCACA
>NC_092227.1:9743395-9778395 GCF_036320965.1 Panulirus ornatus
TCTATCTATCTATCTATCTATCTATCTCTCTCCTTACCAATAAATCACTAAATCTGTTTATTCTTTACAGATTCATCGATCATCCGGTATAGATGTGGCTATCCAACAGTGTATATATATATATATATATATATATATATATATATATATATATATATATATATATATATATATATATATATTGCTGTTGCACAGCAGTCGAGAACCGCATGGGTCTTTAGCAAGACAGGTATAAATTTTGGAACTGAACACATGTACGTGTTCCATAAAAAGAAAAAAAGAAATATAAGAACCCAAACAATACTAAGAAGGCTTAGGATGGCACGGATTCAAATGGACCGGACATGAGGGGCGCGCGCCCCTGCTCGTGTCAATTTTCGATATCCCTCGAGGTCTGGGTGTCACTCGTGTATCTGTTGGCCTGCCTTGATGTAGCGGGCGGTGGAGAGAGAGAGAGAGGAGAGGGCTGGTGGTGGTGGCGGGAGGATGACGCAGGTAGGCGAGACTAGCGAGCACGGCTGCTGGTATAGGAATGGTGGTTGGTGCGACTGTCGACTGAGGTCGCTCACAACTCAATTATTGTGGAAACTCAAGATGATTTCCTTCAAAACACTGGTGATGCGATGAATGACTTCCTCCTTCTTTGTAACTCCCCTACAGGCTATGATGGTCACAGTTCGAGGCTGGAGAGACGTAATGTCCGTCAGTCTGCCAATTCTCGGATCTCGGAGAGTCGTACGGACTGTGCTCCGTGTTGGTGTGGGGACGGTGATCAAGGGGTTAGGTGGTCAGAGGAGGAGGAGGAAGTACCATTCCACTGGATGAAGAGGACGCTGGGTGAGCTGAGTGGAGAGGAAGTTGAGTGTTCCACTGAACTGCAGCGTGAGGAACATGACGTGGTGATGACCCCTTGTGGGAGGAGGAGGAGAGGTAGCTGAGGTTAGCCTCTTGCATGTTCACGGGTCTCCCCGTGCCATCCGGGAGGTCATAGTCTGTAATGACCTGGTGAACCATCCGGGAGGTCATAGTCTGTAATGACCTGGTGAACCATCCGGGAGGTCATAGTCTGTGATGACCTGGTGAACCATCCAGGATGTCATAGTCTTGGATGACCTGGTGAACCATCCGGGAGGTCATAGTCTGTGATGACCTGGTGAACCATACAGGTCATAGTCTTGTGATGACCTGGTGAACCATCCAGGAGGTCATAGTCTTGTGATGACCTGGTGAACCATCCAGGAGGTCATCGTCTGTGCTGACCTGGTGAACCATCCGGGAGGTCATAGTCTGTGATGACCTGGTGAACCATCCAGGAGGTCATAGTCTGTGATGACCTGGTGAACCATCCAGGAGGTCATCGTCTTGTGATGACCTGGTGAACCATCCGGGAGGTCATAGTCTGTGATGACCTGATGAACCATCCAGGAGGTCATAGTCTTGTGATAACCTGGTGAACTATGCAGGTCATAGTCTGTGATGACCTGGTGAACCATCCAGGAGGTCATAGTCTGTGATGACCTGGTGAACCATCCAGGAGGTCATAGTCTTGTGATGACCTGGTGAACCATCCAGGAGGTCATAGTCTTGTGATGACCTGGTGAACCATCCAGGTCATAGTCTTGTGATGACCTGGTGAACCATCCAGGAGGTCATAGTCTTGTGATGACCTGGTGAACCATCCAGGAGGTCATAGTCTTGTGATGACCTGGTGAACCATCCAGGAGGTCATAGTCTTGTGATGACCTGGTGAACCATCCAGGAGGTCATAGTCTTGTGATGACCTGGTGAACCATCCAGGAGGTCATAGTCTTGTGATGACCTGGTGTTCACACAGGTCTCCAGGTTGTTGTACAGGTTCAGGCGAGCCTTAGTATCGGCTTCCAGGTCTTCATGGGTGTTGGACCTGGTCGATTACATAGAGACTTGGCTATCTCCGTGGTCCTCCCTCATGCCTCGAGGTCCTCACCGAGTCTTCTGAAAGGAAATCGTCCTTCGTACTTATTCTTTGTAAGTTTCCAGACTTATACACCCAACAGGCGGACGGACTATTAACAGTCATTAGAAATGAGTGAAATGGAAGTCTGATTGCTAAGTATTCCCTCTACGTACACAATCAAACTGGAGGACTAAGATGAGCAATTCAAAGCCACGTAAATTACCAGACGTCATAGTTTCACCCTTCATCCAGGTTGGTGTTGTTGGGTTGATATCGATCATAAAGGTACTGCGGTCTGTCTGCTGCTTCCCACAGTTTAATTGTAGATGCCAGGCTACTCGAGGATTAACCGTTTGGTACGTACTACTCCCTCTTCTTTCTTTCGACCTTCATTCTTCCTATCACCTTCCTGCCTTTAAGAGTTGGGCGTACAAACACCCGCGAAGCCATGATTAATCTTTACTCTTCTTTCGCCTTTCGCTTTATCTCCTTCATCTCACACGCCCTTTGACTAGGGCATGTCTTGCCCGCACCACGTCATTCGCTACAAAGAAAAACAACAACAACAACCGAGCAGCACTCTGTCCTGACGAGGTATGACGGACTGTTGTGATGTATAACTGATGCGCTTTTGTTTGACGAACGCGGGATTATGAGGTATATGCCTCGTGGATTCTTCCCAGTCAGTAACATTCAGGGTCGGTGTTTATCTTTGGCGCTAGCAGATTGGATGTGGCGCTGGGTGCCAGAAACAAAGGAAATACATTGTGTACCTCCCGCCTTCGTGGATTAGGAGTGAGCTTGACCCCTTGAGCGAGAGAATACGACGGCCTAGCACTAAGGCACGACCCTTAGGTTATGATAGTTTGGCCTTAGACCCGACCCTTACGGGGCAAGTCAAAGGCCAAGGGTCGTAACGTCGTACTCAAGCTTTTGATGGAGGGAAAGAGGGAGTTGTAAGGTGAGGTGAGGTTGCATTTGGAAGGAAGAACACCAGAACAGGAGATCCTCGAGAGTGAAGTAGAGTGGATGTGCTAGTGAGGTTAAGGAGAGCTTCAGTGAGCTTGAGGGAAAGCCTAGGTGTGCGCCAGGTACCACTGAGTCTGAAGGAGGAGGGAGAAAGTGAAGTGGAAGTGATCTTGAGGGAAAGCTTTGGTGTGCGCCAGGAACCACTGAGTCTGAAGGAGGAGGGAGAAAGTGAAGTGGAAGTGAGCTTGAGAGAGCGGAGATGGGAACTCACAAATGAGAAAGTTATAAAGGGGTTAGTAAGAGTGAGGGAGAGGAAGAAAAAGAGTGAGTACAACTTTATATGAATTGAGAGAGGGGTGAGAGGGTGTCAGTGAACCAGAGAGAGTGAGAGAAGGAGGTGCTGGGTCACTTTCTGAGCGACAGGAGTCAGTATGCAACAGACGACTCTCACTTTAATTACCAATTTGGGATTAGGGACAAAGGAAGGTGTGAACAGGACGTTCCCGGTGAGCTCCAGGGTCAGCGGGTGGCACTGGAAGACAAGCCGACTTCCTGGAATGTCCTGCTTAAAGATCGGGTTCGGATCCTGGGCGTGGTAGTCGGTCAACAGCCGACCCAGGTGTTCATCCTTCGTGACTGGTCGGTAGGTGGATACTTGGCTTAGGCTGGAGTGTGTGTGTGCACATAGGAGTAAAGACATGACATATATATACAAGGCTAGAAGACGGGGCAACATGAGAGTAAACACAGACACACACACACACACACATATACACAAGACAGAAGAGTAATGCGTGACCTGATCACATCCTTTCAGTCTTATAACCCATACTGACGGAGCAGCCAGGGGGTTCTCGGCCACATCGGGCGGGGTCACCAGGCATTATCCTCTGAGTCTTGAGACCATCGAGGCATCTCCACGGCAGTCAGAACATGCCTGTCCTCCTGCCACGGTCAGCAGCCCTCCCTCGTCGATGTGTGTATATTCCCGAAGTGTTATTAAGCCCGAGGTATTCTGATCTGTGTGTCATATTCAGCAACCACAGTTCCCTCACTCGCCTTCGTTTTCTGCTTTTGGTGAATGAATAACCATGAAGTGTTCTAGTCTTGGTGAAGGGTCGTGATCACCGAGATCGTAACTGGTATGGGTCGTTCTCGAAGGTCGGTTCAGAACGACTGAAACAAAGGAATGAAAACCTCCCTAACGTTGGCCATGTCTTGTTTTTACATGGAATGGATGGAACATAAAGGAATTAAGTCCAATCTAGAAGTGTAATGAGTATGGGATCCTGTCCTCTACTGAGTGTGGGGTCCTCCCCTTTACTGACTGTGGACCCTCCCACCACTGAGTGTGGACCCTCCCACCACTGAGTGTGGATCCTCCCACCACTGAGTGTGGACCCTCCCACCACTGAGTGTGGACCCTCCTACCCCTGAGTGTGGACCCTCCCACCACTGAGTGTGGACCCTTTCACCACACTCAGTGTGGACCCTCCTACTACTGAGTGGGGCCCTCCCACCACTGAGTGTGGACCCTTCCACCACTGAGTGTGGACCCTCCCACTACTGAGTGGGGCCCTCCCATCACTGAGTGTGGACCCTCCCACCTCTGAGTGTGGACCCTTCCACCACACTCAGTGTGGACCCTCCCACCACTGAGTGTGGACCCTTCCACCACACTCAGTGTGGACCCTCCTACCCCTGAGTGTGGACCCTTCCACCACTGAGTGGGGCCCCTCCCATCACTGAGTGTGGACACCTCCCCTCTACTGAGTATGGACCATTCCCCTCTATTGAATGTGGACCCCTCCCCTACCCATCTACCCCCACTTTAAACATGAGACACACCTACAGCAACTGTGGACCCCTGACCCAGGGCCCAGGACCCTGAGCAGCAGGAGGAGGAAGACCTTTGATCTCTCGTCTGAACAGTAACTCCCTAATGGACGACCCTCCGTCAGTTCTAACCCAGGTGGTCACACACTGTGTCTGACTACACCCCCGGCTCTCTGCCTTGTTCCTCATACCTGGATGGTAAGTAACCCTTGGGCACGACGGTGCGACCCTTGAGTATGACAGTTGACCACAATGGTACGACCCCTGAGTACGTCTATACGACCCTTGCGTACGACTGTATGGCTCTTTGAGGACAATGGTAAGATCCCCTGAGTACAATAGGACGTTTGAGCACAACGGTACTACCCTTGGTGGCTTGGCTTGCCCCTTGGCCTAACCTATAAGGGTCAGATCAAAAAAGTCCACATCATCATCGTACTCAGTGATCGTACAATTGTGCCCAAGTGTCGTACCAACGTGCCTAAGTTTCGTGCCATTGTCCTTACGTGTCGTACCACCTTTGTCGCTAAGGGTCGTACCATTGCCCCTGAGGGTCTTACCATCGTCCTTAAGGGTCGTTTTAAGTCTTCTTTAAGAAATTAAGGATCAAGGCCAAGTGGTAGAGTGCCAGATGAGGGTCGCTAATCTCTACCAATATCCCGACACCATCTGAATAAAGTGTTGGGAGCGACCCCTCTCCACCACCACCACATCCACCCTCTATTCACTGACCAAACACAAGCCTTCAGGCAATCTCCTACCAGTGTGTCTCTTTGTTTCACAGTTGAGGGCCAACGAGATCACATTATCGCAAGGATTGACTCCGTCGGTGTTCTACAAGTCCGAGTTGCGGCGAATCAGTTATAAGAAAGAGTATAATGAGAAGCCTCTCCGTCTGACGCGATTTTATAAGATTATCTGAATAGCTTTCTCCTGAGGAATACGAGATCTGATCCTCTTCCGTCATATTGACAATCACCGTCTGATGCTTCCCTGACGTCTCTCATCCCATAATCCTCAACTCCTGGAAATCTATAGTATAGCTCTCCTACTTGAGGCAGCGTATATATATATATATATATATATATATATATATATATATATATATATATATATATATATATATATATATATATATATTTCATACTTGATCGCCGTTACTCGCGTTAAAGAGTCTACGTCAGGCATAGAAAGAGAAAGGCCGCATCTGTTCATATCCATTCTCCAGCTGTCATGTCTAATGCAAAGAAACTACAGCTCCCTCTCCACATCTAGGCCTCACAGACCTTTCCATGGTTTACTCGATCAAACCACATGTTGTCCTCAAACATTTTATTTTCAGCATTGCCACCCTTCTCCGCTCAGTCTTATCCATAGCTCATGCCTCGCATCCATATAATATTGTTGGAACAATTAAACCTTCAAACATACCCATTTTTGCCCTCCAAGATAACGATCTCTCATTCCACGCGTTCTTCAGTGCTCCCTAAACCTTCATCCCCCCCCCGTGACTCATTTCACTTCCATGGTTCATTCGCTGCCATGTTCACTCCCAGGTATCTAAAACACTTCACTTCTTCCAATTTTTCTCCAAACTCACATCCCAGTTAACCTATCCCTCAATTCAACTCTGTTAAACGAAATGACCTTGCTTTTATTCACATTTACTCTCAACTTCCTCCTTTCCTACACTTTTCCAAACTCAGTCACCAGCTTTTGCAGTTTCTCACACGAACCAGCCACTAGAGCTGTGTCATTAGCGAACAACAACAGACTCACTTCCCAAGCTCTCTCATCCACAACAGACTGCATAGTCGCCCCTCTCTCCTAGACTCTCCCATCTACCTCCCTAACCACCCCATCCATTAACAAATTAAACAACCATGGGGACATCATACACCCCTGCTGCAGACCGACCTTCAACTGGGAACCATTCACTCTCATCTCTTCCTATTTGTACACACCTTCCATCCTTGATAAAAACTTCACTGCTTCTAGCTGCTTACTTCCCAGACCGTATATTCTTAAGACCTTCCACGAAGCAACTGTATCAACCCTGTCATATGCCTTTTCCAGATCCATAAATGCCACCTACAGATTCACCTGTTTTCCTATTTCTCACATACACTCTTCAGAGCAAACACCTGATCCACATATCCTCTACCACTTCTGAAACCACACTGCTCTTCCCCAGTCTGATGCTCTGTACATGCCTTCACCCTCTCAATCAATACCTTCCCTTAGCACTTACCAGGTACTCAACAGAGTTACACTTCTGTAGTCTGGACACTCATCCCCCTTGCCTTTGGTGAGGCAATCCGCCTATCCTCTGGCAAATTTACCATGATCGATACATCCATTAAAAATCCTAACTAGCCACTAGCCAATCAACAACACAGCCACCACCTGTCATGATAAATTCAACATCAATTCCATCTACTCCACACACACACACACACACTCACACACACACACACACACACACACACACACACACACACACATATATATATATATATATATATATATATATATATATATATATATATATATATATATATATATATTATCCCTGGGGATAGGGGAGAAAGAATACTTCCCACGTATTCCCTGCGTGTCGTAGAAGGCGACTAAAAGGGGAGGGAGCGGGGGGCTGGAAATCCTCCCCTCTCACTTTTTTTTTTTTTTTTTTTTTTTAATTTTCCAAAAGAGGGAACAGAGAAGGGGCCCAGGTGAGGATATTCCCTCAAGGGCCCAGTCCTCTGTTCTCAACGCTACCTCGCTAATGTGGGAAATGGCGAATAGTATGAAAAGAAAAGAATATATATATATATATATATATATATATATATATATATATATATATATATATATATATATATATATATATATATATATATTGATCGTACGATGATCCTCTGGTTTATTATCCCCTGGAGATGAAATATACTATAGTTCGCTTGGGACTTAACGTGTTTTATTTTTCCTTGAGCACGACGGCACGACGCTTAAACGCGGTGGCACGACCCTTGAGCACGACGGTACGACCCTTGAGCATGACGGCACGAACCTTGAACGCGGTGGCACGACCCTTGAGCACGACGGCTCGACCTTTGAGCACGACGTTTACGACCCTTGAGCACAACGGCACTACCCTTGAGCACGACGGTACGACCCTTGAGCACGACGGTACGACCCTTGAGCACGATAACCCCCGCAGGACATCACACCCAAGGGTCGTACCTTCGGCCATCAAGGTCGTTCCGCCGTGCTCAGGAGGAAAAGATAAGAGAGTTGAACGACTAACTGTGTCTTGGAGAAGAGATTGTGAACAGTCTACTCCATCATACATGGGCGATAGCCTCCATCCACCACTTTCACCTTATGACCATAACGTGTCTCGACGTACGGTCTGCTTGTATTAACCACACAGGGCGAGGACCAAGCCAGAGCTCAGGCAATGAAGATATTTAAGAGACTTAAAATCGATGGTTATACTTCCTCTCCTTCATCTCTCGCGCCATTTTCTGCCACTGTGTATCGAGTGCTTCAACGGGAACTGTGAGGTTCAACGCAGACCATGTACACTAAAGGAGATTTGACGTGTCTGTTGGGGGCGTTAGCAGGACGCGCCCTTTTTACACGTAATTTAGTTACCGCCCACCAGTTTGTTAACAGTGATGACAAAGAAATCAGAAATGCCAGAGGTGTGTTGTATGGGTCTAGCAGGAGGGTGTGTGTGTGTGTAGGGGTCAGGCAGGAGTGTGTGTGTGTGTGTGTGTGTGTGTGTGCATGTATGGGTCAAGCAGGAGTGTGTGTGTGTGTGTGTATGGGTCAGGCAGGAGTGTGTGTGTGTGTGTGTGTGTGTGTGTGCATGTATGGGTCAAGCAGGAGTGTGTGTGTGTGTGTGTATGGGTCAGGCAGGAGTGTGTGTGTGTGTGTGTGTGTGTGTGTGCATGTATGGGTCAGGCAGGAGTGTGTGTGTGTGTGTGTGTGTGTGTGTGTGTGTGTGCGTAATTACAGATGAATATTACTCATGTGACTCATCTTTGGTATCCAGTTTGCCAATTATCTGCTGTTGTTGAATTCTTAGCAATCATGACCAAGTGTGGGTGGCTGGAACGCACCTCACTGCAGAAGGAAAAGTGGCTGGAAATAGTTTTCCAGGAACATTGCTGGAACGCACCTCATGGCAGAAGGTGTAGAGAGTGGAACTTCCCACACTGAAGACCGTATAGACACTGGAACTTCCCTCATTGAAGAAGGTATAGACGCTGGAACTTCCCTCACTGCAGAAGGTAGAGTTCCTGGACCTCCCCTCACTGCAGAAGGAAGAGTATCTGGACCTTCCCTCACTGCAGAAGGTAGAGTGTCTGAAACTCCCCTCACTGCGGAAGGGAAGTATCTGGAACTCCCCTCACTGCAGAAGGTAGAGAGTCTGGACCTCCCCTCACTGCAGAAGGGAAGTGTCTGGACCTCCCCTCACTGCAGAGGGGAAGTATCTGGACCTCCCCTCACTGCAGGAGGCAAGAGTGCGTGTTCCCTCTCCCCGGGACAATTACTCCTCCAGGGTTATAATTCAAGCTGTCGAAGGCTTCCTGGAGTGAGGGGATTATCCCCGAGTGATGGAGGCGTTTTCTTCATAATTCCCCCGTCTTTACCGTGGTATCAGCCGATGGGTTAATGGCCGCTCTCCATCCTGTGGTCGCGGGGTCTGTTATCATCGCACGAGAGTATCGCGAGCTTGGCCCCAGTCCAGGAACCTCCCCGGAAGCATCCATCCCTTGAAGGAATGAAAAAAAGAAAGGAAAATGTAATGGAGCGCCGCCACCGTGGATGTAAACTTGGATACAGTGTAATTTGGGTTAGTTTCTGACGGTGTGATGAGGTGGGTGGTTATCTTGCATGGTGTGTGTGTGTGTGTGTGTGTGTGTGTGTGTCTCGTCTGTGTGTGTGCGTGTGTGTGTGTGTGTGCGCGCGCGTGCGTGTGTATGTGTCTGTGTGTCTCGTGTGTGTGTGTGTGTCTGTGTGTCTATATGTTCCCTCTCCTTAAACAAGTATAACTTGTTCTGTTTCTCAACTCGTTGATGATGTTCTTCTTCTACGTTATTTTCGACGTATCATTATCATTCAATTATCACTCACATCCGAGCCTTACGCAGCAGTGGCCTGTGTGGCTCCCCCCAGCCTGTTATGTTGGGGGTAGTGGGTGGTGAGGAGGTGGTTAGGCCTGTGTGGTGAACTGGGGGAGCTGGAGAAGGACCACAGCAGCCTCGTTACCTGGTGCACATTGTGCCCCCTTCCCACGGTAAGTGCCGGAGCGTGTACGGGCCATAGCCGGGACTGCTGTTCCTTGAGCAGTTATTTCAAGTAACAGGTTCTTATGTCACGCCTCGTAATGTTGCTGTGTGGCCCTGGATGTTAAAGCATGTGTGGTGCCATTGCCTGGTTACCATCTGTGGCTATAATGGTATATATATATATATATATATATATATATATATATACCCTAGCCTCCTCCTCCTCCTGTCAGGTCTCCCATCGTGTTTCTCCCTCTATTCTATAACCTCCCAACCCTTAAAAAGTCAGGTCTACATACACTCTGCCGAGCCCTGAATAGTAAATAATTCCTACACTCTTTTCTCCTCGTTTTCTTCCTCACACCGAGTGTGGCATGAGGTATGCATCTGCCAGGCCTCACAGGCTCCTCCACAAGGAATCATCGAGTGTACAACCTCAACCCAACTGCTGCTGTACACAAAAGTACATGATGTACTACGATATCACAGTGACCTTGCTTATGTTATCCTTCTGATATCGAGAAGATAAAAGAGGAATGTGGCGTCTTAAAGCGTTTGTCAACAATGACGCCCCCCTACCTCGGGGAACGAGCGAACCGCTGGTTTTAACTGCTTGTTACGAGGGTGTCGTTACCTGGCCACACCGACCAGCAATCCTAGGACAACGCCAGGTTGTTCGTTGGCAACCACCTCAGTCTGCCCCAGACCTCGCAAGAGAAGGGGCACGCGCAGTATAGTACAGTACAGCGCAGTACAGTACAGTGCAGTGCAGTACAGCACATTACAGTGCAGTACAATGCATACAGCACAGTACAGTACAGTGCAGTTCTTACAGTACAGTATATTACACTACAGTTCAGTACAGTACAGTACAGTGCAGTAAGTACAGTACAGTACTTACAGTACAATACAGTACAGTACAGGACTTACAGTACAAACAGTTCAGTACCTACAGTACCATACAGTACAGTTCAGTACAGTACAGTACAGTGCAGTAAGTACAGTACAGTACTTACAGTACAATACAGTACAGTACAGGACTTACAGTACAAACAGTTCAGTACCTACAGTGCCATACAGTACAGTTCAGTACAGTACAGTACAGTGCAGTACTTACAATACAGTAGAGTACAGTACAGTACAGAGCAGCACAGTACAGTACAGAACAGTATACTACAGTGCAGCGCAGTATAGTACAATACAGTACAGTCAGTACAGTGCAGTACAGTATGTTACAGTACATGTGGTGTGTGGTGAATTACCGTAGCGTTACACAAGACGAGAACACATGTGCGTACGGTGCATAAGCAATGTTGACACGTGTGTGTGGCGTCATCAGTGCGAATCTATATTTTCAAGTAATAATAAGTGAGTGTTATTGACCGTTTAAACGATATGTGAGCTACGTGAGCGTTTTTGGCCGTTTAAACGATATGTGAGCTACATGAGCGTTTTTGGCCGTTTAGATAATATGTGAACTACGTGAGTGTTTTTGCCCGTTAAAAAGATAATATGTGAGCTACATGTGTTTTTTTGGCCGTTTAAACGATATGTAAACTACGTGAGTGTTTTTGGCCGTTTAATTAACAATGATATATGAACTACCTGAGTGTTTTGGCCGTTTAGATAATATGTGAACTACATGTGTGTTTTTGCCCGTTTAAACGATATGTAAACTACGTGAGTGTTTTTTTGGCCATTAAGATAATATGTGAGCTACATGTGCGTTTTTGGCCGTTTAAACGATATGTGAGCTACATGAGCGTTTTTGGCCGTTTAAACGATATGTGAGCTACATGTGCGTTTTTGGCCGTTTAATTAGAGTGATATGTGAACTACCTGAGTGTTTTTTGGCCGTTTAAACGATATGTAAACTACGTGAGTGTTTTTGCCCGTTTAAACGATATGTGAGCTACATGTGCGTTTTTGGCCGTTTAATTAGAGTGATATGTGAACTACCTGAGTGTTTTTTGGCCGTTTAAACGATATGTGAGCTACATGAGCGTTTTTGGCCGTTTAAACGATATGTGAGCTACATGAGCGTTTTTGGCCGTTTAAACGATATGTGAGCTACATGAGCGTTTTTGGCCGTTTAAACGATATGTGAGCTACATGTGCGTTTTTGGCCGTTTAATTAGAGTGATATGTGAACTACCTGAGTGTTTTTTGGCCGTTTAAACGATATGTAAACTACGTGAGTGTTTTTTGGCCGTTTAAACGATATGTGAGCTACATGAGCGTTTTTGGCCGTTTAAACGATATGTGAGCTACATGTGCGTTTTTGGCCGTTTAATTAGAGTGATATGTGAACTACCTGAGTGTTTTTTGGCCGTTTAATTAGAGTGATATGTGAACTACCTGAGTGTTTTTGGCCGTTTAGTTAAAACGATATGTAAACTACGTGAGTGTTTTTTGGCCGTTTAAACGATATGTGAGCTACATGTGCGTTTTTGGCCGTTTAAACGATATGTGAGCTACATGTGCGTTTTTGGCCGTTTAAACGATATGTGAGCTACATGAGCGTTTTTGGCCGTTTAATTAGAGTGATATGTGAACTACCTGAGTGTTTTTTGGCCGTTTAAACGATATGTGAGCTACATGTGCGTTTTTGGCCGTTTAAACGATATGTGAGCTACATGAGCGTTTTTGGCCGTTTAATTAGAGTGATATGTGAACTACCTGAGTGTTTTTTGGCCGTTTAAACGATATGTGAGCTACATGAGCGTTTTTGGCCGTTTAAACGATATGTAAACTACGTGAGTGTTTTTTGGCCGTTTAGTTAAAACGATATGTAAACTACGTGAGTGTTTTTTGGCCGTTTAATTAGAGTGATATGTGAACTACCTGAGTGTTTTTTGGCCGTTTAATTAGAGTGATATGTGAACTACCTGAGTGTTTTTTGGCCGTTTAAACGATATGTGAGCTACATGTGCGTTTTTGGCCGTTTAAACGATATGTAAACTACGTGAGTGTTTTTTGGCCGTTTAGTTAAAACGATATGTAAACTACGTGAGTGTTTTTTGGCCGTTTAATTAGAGTGATATGTGAACTACCTGAGTGTTTTTTGGCCGTTTAATTAGAGTGATATGTGAACTACCTGAGTGTTTTTTGGCCGTTTAATTAGAGTGATATGTGAACTACCTGAGTGTTTTTTGGCCGTTTAATTAGAGTGATATGTGAACTACCTGAGTGTTTTTGGCCGTTTAGTTAAAACGATATGTAAACTACGTGAGTGTTTTTGCCCGTTAAAAAGATAATATGTGAGCTACATGTGCGTTTTTGGCCGTTTAATTAACAATGATATATGAACTACCTGAGTGTTTTTTGGCCGTTTAATTAACAATGATATATGAACTACCTGAGTGTTTTTTGGCCGTTTAATTAACAATGATATATGAACTACCTGAGTGTTTTTGGCCGTTTAGTTAAAACGATATGTAAACTACGTGAGTGTTTTTGCCCGTTAAAAAGATAATATGTGAGCTACATGTGCGTTTTTGGCCGTTTAAACGATATGTAAACTACGTGAGTGTTTTTTGGCCGTTTAGTTAAAACGATATGTAAACTACGTGAGTGTTTTTGCCCGTTAAAAAGATAATATGTGAGCTACATGTGCGTTTTTGGCCGTTTAATTAACAATGATATATGAACTACCTGAGTGTTTTTGGCCGTTTAGTTAAAACGATATGTAAACTACGTGAGTGTTTTTGCCCGTTTAAACGATATGTAAACTACGTGAGTGTTTTTGCCCGTTAAAAAGATAATATGTGAGCTACATGTGCGTTTTTGGCCGTTTAAACGATATGTAAACTACGTGAGTGTTTTTTGGCCGTTTAATTAACAATGATATATGAACTACCTGAGTGTTTTTTGGCCGTTTAATTAACAATGATATATGAACTACCTGAGTGTTTTTTGGCCGTTTAAACGATATGTAAACTACGTGAGTGTTTTTTGGCCGTTTAATTAGAGTGATATGTGAACTACCTGAGTGTTTTTTGGCCGTTTAAACGATATGTAAACTACGTGAGTGTTTTTGCCCGTTTAAACGATATGTAAACTACGTGAGTGTTTTTTGGCCGTTTAATTAGAGTGATATGTGAACTACCTGAGTGTTTTTTGGCCGTTTAATTAGAGTGATATGTGAACTACCTGAGTGTTTTTTGGCCGTTTAAACGATATGTGAGCTACATGAGCGTTTTTGGCCGTTTAAACGATATGTGAGCTACATGTGCGTTTTTGGCCGTTTAAACGATATGTGAGCTACATGTGCGTTTTTGGCCGTTTAAACGATATGTGAGCTACATGAGCGTTTTTGGCCGTTTAAACGATATGTGAGCTACATGTGCGTTTTTGGCCGTTTAATTAACAATGATATATGAACTACCTGAGTGTTTTTTGGCCGTTTAATTAGAGTGATATGTGAACTACCTGAGTGTTTTTGGCCGTTTAATTAGAGTGATATGTGAACTACCTGAGTGTTTTTTGGCCGTTTAATTAACAATGATATATGAACTACCTGAGTGTTTTTTGGCCGTTTAATTAGAGTGATATGTGAACTACCTGAGTGTTTTTGGCCGTTTAGTTAAAACGATATGTAAACTACGTGAGTGTTTTTTGGCCGTTTAAACGATATGTGAGCTACATGTGCGTTTTTGGCCGTTTAATTAACAATGATATATGAACTACCTGAGTGTTTTTTGGCCGTTTAATTAACAATGATATATGAACTACCTGAGTGTTTTTTGGCCGTTTAATTAGAGTGATATGTGAACTACCTGAGTGTTTTTTGGCCGTTTAAACGATATGTGAGCTACATGAGCGTTTTTGGCCGTTTAGTTAAAACGATATGTAAACTACGTGAGTGTTTTTTGGCCGTTTAATTAGAGTGATATGTGAACTACCTGAGTGTTTTTTGGCCGTTTAGTTAAAACGATATGTAAACTACGTGAGTGTTTTTGCCCGTTAAAAAGATAATATGTGAGCTACATGTGCGTTTTTGGCCGTTTAAACGATATGTGAGCTACATGTGCGTTTTTGGCCGTTTAAACGATATGTAAACTACGTGAGTGTTTTTTGGCCGTTTAAACGATATGTAAACTACGTGAGTGTTTTTTGGCCGTTTAATTAACAATGATATATGAACTACCTGAGTGTTTTTTGGCCGTTTAATTAGAGTGATATGTGAACTACCTGAGTGTTTTTTGGCCGTTTAATTAGAGTGATATGTGAACTACCTGAGTGTTTTTTGGCCGTTTAATTAACAATGATATATGAACTACCTGAGTGTTTTTTGGCCGTTTAAACGATATGTAAACTACGTGAGTGTTTTTTGGCCGTTTAATTAGAGTGATATGTGAACTACCTGAGTGTTTTTTGGCCGTTTAGTTAAAACGATATGTAAACTACGTGAGTGTTTTTTGGCCGTTTAGTTAAAACGATATGTAAACTACGTGAGTGTTTTTTGGCCGTTTAAACGATATGTGAGCTACATGTGCGTTTTTGGCCGTTTAAACGATATGTAAACTACGTGAGTGTTTTTGCCCGTTAAAAAGATAATATGTGAGCTACATGTGCGTTTTTGGCCGTTTAATTAGAGTGATATGTGAACTACCTGAGTGTTTTTTGGCCGTTTAATTAACAATGATATATGAACTACCTGAGTGTTTTTGGCCGTTTAGTTAAAACGATATGTAAACTACGTGAGTGTTTTTTGGCCGTTTAATTAGAGTGATATGTGAACTACCTGAGTGTTTTTTGGCCGTTTAAACGATATGTGAGCTACATGAGCGTTTTTGGCCGTTTAATTAGAGTGATATGTGAACTACCTGAGTGTTTTTTGGCCGTTTAAACGATATGTGAGCTACATGAGCGTTTTTGGCCGTTTAATTAGAGTGATATGTGAACTACCTGAGTGTTTTTTGGCCGTTTAATTAGAGTGATATGTGAACTACCTGAGTGTTTTTTGGCCGTTTAAACGATATGTGAGCTACATGTGCGTTTTTGGCCGTTTAAACGATATGTGAGCTACATGAGCGTTTTTGGCCGTTTAATTAGAGTGATATGTGAACTACCTGAGTGTTTTTTGGCCGTTTAATTAGAGTGATATGTGAACTACCTGAGTGTTTTTTGGCCGTTTAATTAGAGTGATATGTGAACTACCTGAGTGTTTTTTGGCCGTTTAATTAGAGTGATATGTGAACTACCTGAGTGTTTTTTGGCCGTTTAATTAGAGTGATATGTGAACTACCTGAGTGTTTTTGGCCGTTTAGTTAAAACGATATGTAAACTACGTGAGTGTTTTTGCCCGTTAAAAAGATAATATGTGAGCTACATGAGCGTTTTTGGCCGTTTAATTAGAGTGATATGTGAACTACCTGAGTGTTTTTTGGCCGTTTAATTAGAGTGATATGTGAACTACCTGAGTGTTTTTTGGCCGTTTAATTAGAGTGATATGTGAACTACCTGAGTGTTTTTGGCCGTTTAGTTAAAACGATATGTAAACTACGTGAGTGTTTTTGCCCGTTAAAAAGATAATATGTGAGCTACATGAGCGTTTTTGGCCGTTTAATTAGAGTGATATGTGAACTACCTGAGTGTTTTTTGGCCGTTTAATTAGAGTGATATGTGAACTACCTGAGTGTTTTTTGGCCGTTTAATTAGAGTGATATGTGAACTACCTGAGTGTTTTTTGGCCGTTTAAACGATATGTAAACTACGTGAGTGTTTTTTGGCCGTTTAATTAGAGTGATATGTGAACTACCTGAGTGTTTTTGGCCGTTTAGTTAAAACGATATGTAAACTACGTGAGTGTTTTTGCCCGTTTAAACGATATGTGAGCTACATGTGCGTTTTTGGCCGTTTAAACGATATGTGAGCTACATGTGTTTTTTTGGCCGTTTAAACGATATGTGAGCTACATGTGCGTTTTTGGCCGTTTAAACGATATGTAAACTACCTGAGTGTTTTTTGGCCGTTTAAACGATATGTAAACTACGTGAGTGTTTTTTGGCCGTTTAGTTAAAACGATATGTAAACTACCTGAGTGTTTTTTGGCCGTTTAATTAACAATGATATATGAACTACCTGAGTGTTTTTTGGCCGTTTAAACGATATGTAAACTACGTGAGTGTTTTTTGGCCGTTTAAACGATATGTAAACTACGTGAGTGTTTTTTGGCCGTTTAAACGATATGTGAGCTACATGTGCGTTTTTGGCCGTTTAATTAGAGTGATATGTGAACTACCTGAGTGTTTTTTGGCCGTTTAATTAGAGTGATATGTGAACTACCTGAGTGTTTTTTGGCCGTTTAATTAGAGTGATATGTGAACTACCTGAGTGTTTTTTGGCCGTTTAATTAGAGTGATATGTGAACTACCTGAGTGTTTTTGGCCGTTTAGTTAAAACGATATGTAAACTACGTGAGTGTTTTTTGGCCGTTTAAACGATATGTGAGCTACATGAGCGTTTTTGGCCGTTTAATTAACAATGATATATGAACTACCTGAGTGTTTTTTGGCCGTTTAAACGATATGTGAGCTACATGAGCGTTTTTGGCCGTTTAAACGATATGTGAGCTACATGTGCGTTTTTGGCCGTTTAAACGATATGTGAGCTACATGTGCGTTTTTGGCCGTTTAAACGATATGTAAACTACGTGAGTGTTTTTGCCCGTTAAAAAGATAATATGTGAGCTACATGAGCGTTTTTGGCCGTTTAATTAGAGTGATATGTGAACTACCTGAGTGTTTTTTGGCCGTTTAAACGATATGTAAACTACGTGAGTGTTTTTTGGCCGTTTAATTAGAGTGATATGTGAACTACCTGAGTGTTTTTTGGCCGTTTAATTAGAGTGATATGTGAACTACCTGAGTGTTTTTGGCCGTTTAGTTAAAACGATATGTAAACTACGTGAAAATATATATATATATATATATATATATATATATATATATATATATATATATATATATATATATATATAACGTTAATAAGATGGCCTTGATTAAGGGCCTCAGTTGCCTGCCCGTGACACATCACCTACCATAAAAAAAAAAGGAACTTGTGTATCGTCACAAACCATGATGTGTTGCAGACGACAGTGTACTACACCCGAGTGCTTATCGTAGCCAATAGTTCTATGGAAAACAGTGGTCTGTTGTAGACTACGGTCGGTAGAAATCATGGGTTGGCACAGGAGAGAGAGGACATAAAGGCATCTGGGGAATATGACACAACACAAAAAAAAAAATTATATATTGCTCGTACGAGAATGATCGAATATATTGCTCGTACGAGAGTGATCGGACGACCAGCCGGGTTTCGAACCTTTGTTATGCTGATATATTTTCCTGAGGTCATCCGGGGTGGGAGGAAAGACTAGTGGGGGAGGAGGAGGAGGAGGAGGAGGAGGGAAGAATTTTCCCCAAAGCTTTGAGAACCTGCTCATCTGAGGGGACGAGGATTACGGGGGGTGGGGAGAGAATGCATATTTTAAAAGAGAGATTTGCAAGCCACAGGAAGCCACGGTCTTGGGAATTTGTCGTCATCCAGCAGACTGGGAGAGAGAGAGAGAGAGAGAGAGAGAGAGAGAGAGAGAGAGAGAGAGAGAGAGAGAGAGAGAATGTGTGTGTGTGTGTGTGTGAGAGAGAGAGAGAGAGAGAGAGAGAGAGAGAGAGAGAGAGAGAGAGAGAGAGAGAGAATGTGTGTGTGTGTGTGTGTGTGTGTGTGTGTGTGTATGTGTGTGTGTGTGTGTGTGTGAGAGAGAGAGAGAGAGAGAGAGAGAGACTCACTCACTCTCGTCTTGAAGAACAGTATGAGTGTGGTGTTTGTTGTGTGTGGACCTGCGTCATTACATACTGGCAATAATATTTGCTACGTTGTTTATTGTTTCCCCATTTGCTTCAGTGGCTGCGTTGGCACAGTGTGTCGAAGGAGTATTCAAAACCACGTCATTAAAATGGACTTGGAAATACTTGGAGTATGAAACCCTGAAAGAATAATGGATCCGGTAAATACACAGGATCACATCTTGAGTATGGAAATACACACGAGGGATTATATACACAGGATGATGCAGACTACACTGTGTGTGTGTGTGTCTGTGTGTGTGTGTGTGTGTGTCTGTGTGTGTGTGTCTGTGTGTGTCTGTGTGTGTGTGTGTGTGTGTGATTATCATCTTCATGTTAAGGGGACAGAGATGATAAAGTTTATTCCGGGTAAATACGAAGTGATGGGAATGATTCGTAGTCGACTTCGTCCTTAACCTGTCGCCAGAGTTCTACCGCAGGGAAATATTCAGAGAAGACCAACTGTCTGCTGGCGAATATCAGAATTTGCTCGAACGTTCTTGGATGCGGGTATATTTGGCAAACTGTTCGCGTCGCACATGAGGACAAAACTGGCATCTTCTCCTCAGGAAGTAGAAAGAGCCAATAGAGAAGGTCCAAAGGAGGTCAACAAAGACTTTACCAGAATTTCAGAGTGGCGAGTTACGCCGGAAATGTAAGAGATCTTGAATTTGCTCATAATGGAGGAGAGAAGAGTGAGAGGTGACCTGAGCACGACTTTTCAGATATTTAAACCTATCCCAACGTCACCTTCCAAAGACGTCGGGATTGGGCGACTAGAGGATGTGATATGAAGTTAAGCAAGACACGCGTTAGAGAGAGTGGAAAGTAGTACTTTTATAGTATAACAGTTGTGCATGAATGGAATATAATGCTTTCTCTAGTATAACAGTTGTGCATGAATGGAATATAATGCTTTCTCTAGTATAACAGTTGTGCATGAATGGAATATAATGCTTTCTCTAGTATAACAGTTGTGCATGAATGGAATATAATGCTTTCGCTAGTATAACAGTTGTGTATGAATGGAATATATTGATTTATGAGGTGGTTTATGAGGAAGTTTAAAACGTTGTTTGGCACTGGAGGAAACTCAAGAAATAGGTTCCCAACGAGTGTAGACCACTCAGCAAAACAGTACAAATAGCTAATGTCTCACACACACACACACACACTCTGATGTTTGGTGTGAGGTCAGAGCACTAGGACGCAGCTTGAAGTTTAGGCAAGAGATGTGTGTAGAGTGACATACGAAGGCGTAGTCTTTTATGCATTTATAGTTCTGGAATCATGAAAAACTAAGCGAAGAGGAAGTAATTGCGAGCGCAGTCCGGAACCAATCGAAAACTTATGTATGATAAAAGTACATGGATAAGAGATAGGGAGCCCACATGTGTACAGCTAGTTAATAATGGGATATGAAGATAGACACACCCATGATGTATGGGGTAAACACCCACCATCACCCATGGCGTCATTGTAAGGCCACAACCTCCACCTGTTCAGTGTATATTGATCCCCCCCAACACCCACTTACTGGATAGTGCTGGGGCATCGTCGCTTGGTCTAATTCTTGACGAAACAAAAAAAGTGCCTACAATTCAATTAAACAGTCAGAGCCACGTAAGGTGGGGGTGGCGGCACAAGAGGAATGACTCTCGGGCTTAATTTATTTCAGCGGAACGAAACGGCCGCGGAAAGGAACGGGAGCCGATGTTACAAGGCATTCCATCCTCTCTCTCTCTCTCTCTCTCTCTCTCTCTCTCTCTCTCTCTCTCTCTCTCTCTCTCTCTCCAGATTGAGAGAATGATACGTAAATGCACACGACATGTGTCGCGAGTGTGTCTTTATCTATTCCGGCCAACGTGTCTTGGTTGATGTTATATAAGGGTACCGGAAAGATATGGGGAAAAGAACAAAGAACAAAAAAAAAAAAATCGTCTAGCGATGCGGGTTTTTTCGTCAATTGGATTATACGTCGGACTGAATTCTCCTCCATCTGCGTGCGTGGTCATCAGAACGCTGGGCACAAAACATCTGCCCTCAGGTTCGCTGGACTACATACATACCACGGTGTCTGATAAGAGCTCTCGTCCACAGATGACTACCTCACAGAACACTGGCGCGCCAGACACACCTCCACAAGAACAACGGTCCACGGAGCATAGGCGTTCCACCAAAAAGGAGCCGCTTATCAAAAGTATGTAAACGCCTTTGGCTGATAGGCGGGTCGGTCGCATCGCAGAATTTCCCAGTAACCAAAGAAGAGGGTTGAAACACATGCCTGGGGAAGATCTATGGGTTTACCTAGGGAAGACGTGTGGACGAGTAGGGTAAAACCTGAGACAGGATTTGAGGAAGAAATGTGGAGGTCCTAAGAAAGATATACAGAAGACCTGGAAACACTTAGGGAAGACCTGAACTGCAACGATGTGATATACTGAGATGGACACACTGCCAGTGAACTGAAGCAGGGCATTTGAAACGTCTGGAGTAGACCATGAAAAGGTCTGTGGGGCCTGGCTGTGGATACGGAGCTGTGGTTTCACCAAACCACTCCAGAGAAATCCATGACCCTGCTTCTGATCGTAGTCGAACCCTCAGTCTGCAGGAGCCTCATATAAACGTTCTTAGGACTGTATGATTACTTGATTAGGTAACAGAAAATGGATGCCACCTCTGGGTTGATGCTATGGAACTCATAGTCTCAAGGAAGGCAATGAATATTTTAATCATTAACAAGGGATCTCTTTTTCGATGACTGTCTGAAGTAGTAATTTTCTCCCTCGTTACCCTCTTTATCATTTTATATTCACTCTAGTAACCAAACGAACAGTTTGATGAAAATATTATAAACGAAATACGTCAAAACTGTATGTTATCTGAGTTCCTTGTTGATGAAACATGAACAGAGAATGTAACTTGTATTTACAGCGCTGTATAGCCATACTGAGGCGCAGAAATAGAAAGCTGACTGCTTTTTCTTTTTTTTTCGTTCTTACTCGATTCGATTATCCGGGAACCAACGTCACTGAGAATGTCAAAGGATTTACCCCTAGGAACCCACCACCTTCGTGCCAATTGGAACAGAAAGGTATTGCTTTTCCATGATCTTATATTTTGCATTCTTTTTTTTTTTTTTTTGTCGTCTCACGCCAGCTACCTGCCTTTCCCTGAGGCATGTGATCTCACACAGCTTGGCCGCTCGCCTCTACTACCATCCCTAAGGAGCTGGGGTTTTCTTCCCACCAGCAAGGTGAAGGGCTGTACCACTGCGAAGGGCATGTAGGTCAAGACGAGTGGCGAGGGAGGAGGAGTGTGAGACGGCCAGTAAGACGGCAGAGTGAGAAGCACTAACGCCTTGCAGGTGGAGCTTTCTTATGCCAGCAGGAGGCAGGTCCTGCGTGGTTGAAGCTTGTTAGTTCCAGCATAGTTAAAGCTTTAGTCCAACATGGGTGAAGCTTATTCCAGCATAGTTGAGATTTTGGTCCAACATATTCTTATTCTTTCTTGAAATACAGAGACGTCAGTAAAGGTTAGGGAAGGAGGGTTGGGGGTTAGAAGAGACAAGGGAAAGTATTTACGAAATTTGGAGGAGGAGGAGGAAGTTTGCGGCGTTGCTTTCCATTATAGGTTTACCTCGGCAGCTTTGCTCGACAGCCAACTGGTGGGGGAAGTCTGGACGAATTCTCGAGAGACTTATCCCACGCGCGGGACGCAGAGATGTGATTGTCGTGGATCGCATTCACCACAAGAACCCTCACTGCAGGACCTCACCTGCAGTACTCCAGTTGGTGATGTCGTTTGTGGTGTGGGGGGGAGTGAGTGAGTGTCGTGCGTGATGCCCAATATGGTTAAGTGGATGTGGCTGAGGTTTTTGAGGGAGGGCTCAAGTTGGACTCATAACTGTCAAGGGTTGAGGGAGGGAGGGAGGAAGGAAGGGAGAGTGCAAGTTGGGCTCATGTCTATAAAGGATTAAGAGGGGTAACGGGTAGACTTCTGCAGGTGATGCAGACATTCCGTCCTGGGAGAGCCAGTGAGTCCTCTAATCGTGTGATGTAGCGCTGCATAGCTGATGATGCGTAGGTGGTGTCCGGGTGCTTAGACGTGAGCAAATGAGGCCATACTTTGTCTGTTCCTGGCGCGACCTCACTCGGCGGGAAGCGACCTACAAGTATGAAAATGAAACGAATATATATATATATATATATATATATATATATATATATATATATATATATATATATATATATATATATATAGTGCAGTCGCTCCCTCTGAGGGAGAGGTGCCCTACCATGGCTTCCTCTGGCGGGGTCTCCTTCCGCCCGCTGCCTGCTTCTCCTGGGCACGCGGGCGCATCCTGCTCTGTGTGGCCAGCAGCCTCCCTTCCTCCCCGGGGCCCACACAGCACGTTCCTCTCCCCACAAGGCAACATATCCGCCGCCCGCCCACCGACATTTACATACCAGCCGCGTCATTATTCACGGGTTTCTTTTTATTGCGGTCATTTGGACGATTTGATATTATCAGATGACAACTGTTATATATGCTGTAGTGTACTCATCCGGTTGTCATATCAGTCCATACGACAGGTGTTTCTATATCGAATACGTGTTTCTGTATGTGTGTGGAGTGATGTTACCGGACTACTATGCCTCCCGTGTGGCTGTATTATCCATCGTCAACGGACGGGATCAGGAGTAGAGCGTTGTCGAAGGCTGTTCTCTTTAAAGGAACTCACCTTACCCTGCTTCCGATTGGAGCCTTATAAGATGGGTCATGGGGTAACGTAAATAAATACGTGTAGACAGTTGTCTGTCTATTTGTTGCCTGTCTATCTTGTTACCCGTCCCTATCTTTTTGCATATGTAGCTGTTATTATATATATATATATATATATATATATATATATATATATATATATATATATATATATATATATATATATATACACATACTCTTTTAGAAATTGAAATACAGGAAGGAGAGGCTTTCTGGCTCCCCAACCCCGCTCCCTCCCCTTTTAGTCGCTTTCCACGACACGCAGGGAACACCGTGGGAAGTATTCTTTGTCCCCTATCCTGGGGGTACATTACACATGACAGCTAGAGACTGAGTGTGAGCGGATGTGGCCTTTTCTCGTCTGTTTCCTGGCGCTACCTCGCTGACGCAGGGGGTGGCGATGCTATTTCCTGTGGGATGGGGTGGCGGCGGGAATGGGTGAAAGCGAGTACCTATGTATATATGTATATATATATATATATCCTTAGATGTATCAAGGACGCTGTTCTCAACCATACTGACCTGTGTGAATCATTCCATGTGTTGAAAATCCCGTTGAAGAAAACGGGCCTTTGCCTCATTCGAAGTATAACTCTTGTCCACGATTTCTATATCTATCATTACGACCAATCTTAATATTAGTGAAGTTCGTCGAATCTCTCCTTGAATAGCAGGTTTAGATAGAAAGGATCGAAGCCTTTGATGATTTTGAATACCTGTGTAAAATCCCTTCTCCTCAACCCCCACCCCTATCTGTCTCTAAGGTAAATGAATTATCTCGTTATCTCCATCAGGATTCATATATAAAGTCTATAAATTATCGTATAAGTTATCTCACTATCTCTATCCGGATTCATATCTATATGAATTATCGTATAAGTTATCTCACTATCACGATTCATATCTGAAGTCCATATATCAACTCAGTGGGTCGTTCGTGTACTCTCTCTCTCTCTCTCTCTCTCTTGTAAAGTGCAAAACGATTACTTTCTCATAAAGTCAAAACGATTACTTTTTAGACTCGATATGGTACTGCCCTGCGCTGCTCACTTGACTTGAGCAGTTCACCAGAGATCATTACACCTACGTCGTATTGTTTTTCCCTACCTCCCTCATTTACCTTTTTGTGGCTCAAGAGACATATGGTGTCAATTGGGCTGTTAGCTTTACTGCTGGAGCAGCAGGAGGAGGAGGAGGAGGTGCACGGCCAGCAGCAGCTGTAGCAGGAGCAATAGGAGCAGCAGAAGCAGGAGCAACGTAGGAGCCGCGCTACAGGTGAGCAGGGCAGGACATCCGATCTCACCCGGACGAAGAAAAGAAAATGGGAAGTTTGTGTCCGTGGACAAAAGGTGGAGGGAGCAATGGTGGGGGGGAGGTGGGGCGCCCGGGGAACCCTAAGGGTTGGGTGGATGTGGGGAGGAGTAACGGGGGAGGTGAGAGAGAGAGAGAGAGAGAGAGAGAGAGAGAGAGAGAGAGAGAGAGAGAGAGAGAGAGAGAGAGAGAGACCCTTGCTGAGATGGGGAGTTTGAGGGTGTGGGTGAGTGTTAGCCCATGCCCCAGGTAGTGTGAGGAGGAGGAGGAGGAAGAGGGGAGAAGGAGAGTGGGGTGTACTCCGGGGTGAGGAAGAGGAGGAGGGGTGTACTCCGGGGTGAGGAGGAGGAGGGGAGAAGGAGAGAGGGGTGTACTCCGGGGTGAGGAGGAGGAGGAGGGGAGAAGGAGAGAGGGGTGTACTCCGGGGTGAGGAGGAGGAGGAGGAGGGGAGAAGGAGAGAGGGGTGTACTCCGGGGTGAGGAGGAGGAGGAGGGGAGAAGGAGAGAGGGGTGTACTCCGGGGTGAGGAGGAGGAGGAGGAGGGGAGAAGGAGAGAGGGGTGTACTCCGGGGTGAGGAGGAGGAGGAGGAGGGGAGAAGGAGAGAGGGGTGTACTCCGGGGTGAGGAGGAGGAGGAGGAGGAGCCGTGTGACCTGAGGGTGTTGTGTGTTGGTGGTGGAGTCTCGTGTATTGACATTCAACAGTCAACCATATTGTTGGCTACACAGCAGTACGTTTATGGCTATACAGCTGTACGTTTATGGCTATACAGCTGTACGTTTATGGCTATACAGCTGTACGTTTATGGCTATACAGTACCACGTTTATGGCTATACAGTACCACGTTTATGGCTATACAGTACCACGTTTATGGCTATACAGTACCACGTTTATGGCTATACAGCACCACGTTTATGGCTATACAGCACCACGTTTATGGCTATACAGCACCACGTTTATGGCTATACAGTACCACGTTTATGGCTATACAGTACCACGTTTATGGCTATACAGTACCACGTTTATGGCTATACAGTACCACGTTTATGGCTATACAGTACCACGTTTATGGCTATACAGTACCACGTTTATGGCTATACAGTACCACGTTTATGGCTATACAGCACCACGTTTATGGCTATACAGTACCACGTTTATGGCAATAAAACAGTTCATTCCCCCCTCCCCCCCCTCGGGTTGATGGCGGGGATGGGGAGAGGAGAGGTTGCTTTGGGTAGCAGGGGTAGGGAGGAAGGGAGGGGACGGAGTGGGAGGGGGTAGGGTGGGGAGAAGGTGGCAGGGGGTTGGGAGGTAAAGGAGGGGAGGGGTTCATGTTACAACACACCTCCCCCCCTCCCCTCCCCCAGCACGGTGTTTCCCCTCTTGGATTTCCGTCTATTGTCTCGAGTTCTCTAATTAGCGAGGAGCAGGCGACGATAAGGTGGGCAGGTGGGCAGCGGAGTGGGGGTGGGCAAGCAGGTGGGCCAGCGGGTGGGTAAGTGGGCAGGTAGCGCGGGGGGGGGGGGGGGGTGAGGTGGCCTGTTGGGCAAGGGGGATTTGCCATGTGACCAGGAGATGATATGGTGGGCAAGGGTGGATGACCCCAGTGGGCGGTGGGTGAGCTGGTGGGCATGAGTGGTAGGTAGGTAGACTTGGAGGTGGGCGGAGGGGAAGGGGAGGAGGGAGGGACTTGGGAATGGGCTGTGGTTGGTTGGTGGTTTGGGAGCTGAGCGGCGTGCTGGAAAGAGTTGGCCAAGTTTCCCTAGAACCTTCTTATCTGGGAAATCACCTTAATTACAGCTCCTCTGTGAGCCCCGGCTGGCGAAACACAGGGAAATTCTTTCAGAGAGGCGGGGGATTACCGGGAGCTGGCGATGGGGAATTACTGGGAGATGGTGGGGAATTACTGGGAGATGGTGGGGAAATACTGGGAGGTGGTGGTGGTGGGGAGTTACTGGGAGGTGGTGATGGGGAATTACTGGGAGATGGTGATGGGGAATTACTGGGAGATGGTGATGGGGAATTACTTGGAGGTGGTGATGGGGAAATACTAGGAGGTGGTGGAGAATTACCGGGAGATGGCGATGGGGAATTACTGGGAGGTAGTGGTGATGGGGAGTTGCTGGGAGGTGGTGGTGGGGAATTACTGGGAGATGACGGTGGGGAATTACCGGGAGGTGGTGGTGGGGAATTACTGGGAGATGGTGATGGGGAAATACAGGGAGTTGATAGGAAGTATTTGTCTTGTGTAGATACATAATATGTGAGGATAGATACAGTAGCAGGTACAGAATTACGAGCAAATTTATCTTATGGTAGTGAAGTGTGTGGCCTTTGACCTACCACCCCATGATTCGTTAGTGGAAAGTAGAAATTATTCACCTTTTTCCTCCAAGGTAGAATGAGTGATGGTTGATATGAGGGCGAGAGTGGATGATACAGTGGATGATGGTTGATATGAGGGCGAGAGTGGGTGATGCAGTGAGTGATGGTTGATATGAGGGCGAGAGTGGGTGATACAGCAGATGGTTATACACCTGGGTGTGGGGAGGGTACTTTACGTTATGATAAAAAATGTTGAACAGTCTGTAGAGTTGTTTACTGAAAAAGATAAAGAACTGGTGATTGGGAACACCTAATTCGATGAGTGGAACAGACATGAGAATATGGAGGTGAGTGGCCTAGCTTTGCATTGTATCAACTGATGTGCTAAAGAGAGAGAGAGAGAGAGAGAGAGAGAGAGAGAGAGAGAGAGAGAGAGAGAGAGAGAGAGAGAGAGAGAGAGAGAGAGAGTTTTGGACGTAAATGTTTTGGTAAACGGGAGATGGTAGGATGTGTGGTCACTCTTTAATGAAGGCGAGAGTCAACCTCTGTGGAGGCTTTAGGAAAAGAGGAAACAGTATGAGTGGGAAGAGGGTGGTGAAAGCGAGTGAGCTTGGAAAAGAGGCTTGTGTGAGGAACATACCAGAGATATTAGGTGAAGTATGACAAATGGTGAAAGTAAGAGAAGCGAGGGTAGTGGGTGAGGAATAGCAGGTATCTACTCGTGCATTCATTTGCGAGAGAAGTGTTTGTGTCGCATGAGGAAAGGTGGGAAGAGGCAGGTGAGAAAGGGTAGTGAGTAGTGGTGGAATAATGAAGTCTAGTCGCTACTGAAAGAGAAAAGAGAGGTTTATGGGCGGTATTTACAGGGAAGGAGTGCGAGCGATTAGGAGATGTACGAGAGAAAGCGGCAGGAGATCAAGAAGAAGGATGTAAGGGGCTGAGAAAGAGGGCCCCATAAGAGTTAAGGTGAGTGGGGTATCAAAACTCATCAGACAGATTAAGATGATGCTTTAGAGGGGAGTAAATAGTGTGTGCAGAACGAGAGAGCAGATGGGAACATCACCGAAGAGACATATGAGGAAGTGGTCACAGGCGAAGCAGAGGCGAAGACATGGAGTGAGTAATGTATGGGACTGTTGAATGAGTTAGATGATAAGGTGGCACATGTGGTGTATTAAGATCATGGAGGCATGCGAAGCGAATGTCATGGCAAGAGGTTTGGTAAAAGCCTTGATTAAGATGGAGTGTTGCGAGACGGATGGAGTGGACGGGATTGCAGTTAGATTTTTTCGAGAAAGGTGACAGTGTTGTCGGTTGGTTAGATAGGATTTTCCGTATGTTTAAAGCATGATGAGATGCATGAGGATGCCACTGTGTAAATGTATATAGAAGATAAATGAACATTCGAATTAATGAGGTATAAGTTTGAGTGTACTTGGTAAGTTGTCTGGGATAGTGGTGATTGAGAGGGTGGTGTATGTACAGAGCATCAAGCTGGGGAGTAACAGTTTGGCTTCAGGGCTGGTAGAGGACAGGTGGATCGGTTTTATGTTTTGAAGAATCCATAGATAAAAAATGATGAAAGGATTTTATTTGTGGCATTTACGGATGTGGAGAAAGTGTATGATGGAGTTTGAAAAGTTGCTTTATGGAACTTGTTCGGAAAATATGGTCTGGGATAAAAGTTACTTGAAACACTGAGGAGTTTTTATCAAGTGATAAAGGGACGTTTGCGAGTAGGAATAGAGAAGGGTGAGTGGTTCCTGGTGAAGCTGGGTCTACAGCAGAGATATGTACCGAGGCTGTTTAATCTCTATGTGGATGGGGTGGGTCAGGGAAGTGAATACGAGTGTGAGAGAGAGAGAGGGGTCGATTTGCAAACTCTTGGGGGTAGAGAGAACCTTGAAGGTAAGTCAATTAGAACCTGCCCACTTTATACCAATTCGTATGTATCATTGTCCATTATGTTTTTGAAGGTTTTATAGTGGCATATCCCCCAGTGGTATACATCTTTTCAGCTTCGTTTAAACGAAATAGATTATAATCATCTACCAATATGATGCCTGATCATGATAAAACGGTAAGTAATCTCTTACTATCATACTCGGAGTAACAAAGTATATATGATGACTGATCATAATAAAACGGTAAGTAATCTCTTACTATCATACTCGGAGTAACAAAGTATATACCCTTCAGTGAGAGACCGTATACTCACTGAGAGCACGTATAGTCTAGGGATATATTGTTGAACACGTGAAGAAGGTGATCAGGTATTGACCGACTGGTGGTCATAACTTGACCTCCGCTGCCTTAACGACCGTGTCACTCAACCTACCCAACCAACTAACCAACCGATCCATCATCGGAAGGACCCCCGGCAGGTCTGATGTGGTAGACAACCGTAGGATACAATAGATTAAACCTGTGTCGTCCTCCGTCAGGCGTACACGACAATTAGAGTTCATCCCCAGAGATAATTTTGCAGATGAAGATGAATTCTCTCTCTCTCTCTCTCTCTCTCTCTCTCTCTCTCTCTCTCTCTCTCTCTCTCTCTCTCTCTCTCTCTCTCTCCAAAGAAAAA
Source organism: Panulirus ornatus (assembly GCF_036320965.1). Classification (NCBI taxonomy): domain Eukaryota; kingdom Metazoa; phylum Arthropoda; class Malacostraca; order Decapoda; family Palinuridae; genus Panulirus; species Panulirus ornatus. The sequence continues at coordinate 9,773,289 of NC_092227.1, forward strand.
CAACACAGCTCGTGTTTTTAGGGATTAAAAAAACATTCCCCCTCATCCCATGGGTAGAGGTTCTGATATGTGTGTGAGGTTCGATTGTGAGGTGTGGGTATCTGTGTGTGGGTGTGTGTGGGTGCTTGGGTCGTGAGGTGGGAGTATGTCTGTGTGAACTTGGGCCATGAGGTGTGAGTATCTGAGTCTGTGTGAGGTTGGGATGCGAAGTGAATGTGTGGGTGTGTGGGAGGTTGAGTCATGAGGTGTGTGTGTGTGTGTGTGTGTGTGTGTGTTGTGTTGTGTTATGAGAAGATACGCCGTACCGCTGTTATGCAAGACTGTAACTTGAATATAATGTTACGTTCGCCACACCTTTACATGGCGTTACGTAAAGCGTCATGCAGTCTTGCCTACAGAAACACATGAAGGTGAGCGTTACAAAGTCCTCTCTCATTACTGTATCATTACTGTATCCCTCCTAATGTATAAATACAGTAACTACATCTCTTATTACAAAGTACTGTATCATTACTGTATCCCTCCTAATGTATAAATACAGTAACTACATCACTTGTTACAAAATACTGTATCATTACTGTATCCCTCCTAATGTATAAATACAGTAACTACATCACTTGTTCCCAATACTCAGAATACATCAGTCTCATCCTTTGTATAAACACGGTAAGTCGAAAGTGAATAGAACCTGTATTATGTTTTTGTATTCTGTAACCCCCACGACCCCCCGTCCGGGGCTCCTGCAAGCTTCAGGGCTGCGCTGCAGTCAGTAGCAGGGAAGTAGTGGACTCGGTGAGACTCTTCCTCCTTTGCTTCCAGTGATGATGATACAGCCTCGCGGACGGTGACTTTTCACTCGTATTGTAACCAGATAGCCATATATATATATATATATATATATATATATATATATATATATATTATATATATATATATATATATATATATATATATATATATATATAAGAATATATGGTGTGGGAGGCAAGTTGTTAGAAGCAGTGAAAAGTTTTTATCGAGGATGTAAGGCATGTGTACGTGTAGGAAGAGAGGAAAGTGATTGGTTCTCAGTGAATGTAGGTTTGCGGCAGGGGTGTGTGATGTCTCCATGGTTGTTTAATTTGTTTATGGATGGGGTTGTTAGGGAGGTAAATGCAAGAGTCTTGGAAAGAGGGGCAAGTATGAAGTCTGTTGGGGATGAGAGAGCTTGGGAAGTGAGTCAGTTGTTGTTCGCTGATGATACAGCGCTGGTGGCGGATTCATGTGAGAAACTGCAGAAGCTGGTGACGGAGTTTGGTAAAGTGTGTGGAAGAAGAAAGTTAAGAGTAAATGTGAATAAGAGCAAGGTTATGAGGTACAGTAGGGTTGAGGGTCAAGTCAATTGGGAGGTGAGTTTGAATGGTGAAAAACTGGAGGAAGTGAAGTGTTTTAGATATCTGGGAGTGGATCTGGCAGCGGATGGAACCATGGAAGCGGAAGTGGATCATAGGGTGGGGGAGGGGGCGAAAATTTTGGGAGCCTTGAAAAATGTGTGGAAGTCGAGAACATTATCCCGGAAAGCAAAAATGGGTATGTTTGAAGGAATAGTAGTTCCAACAATGTTGTATGGTTGCGAGGCGTGGGCTATGGATAGAGTTGTGCGCAGGAGGATGGATGTGCTGGAAATGAGATGTTTGAGGACAATGTGTGGTGTGAGGTGGTTTGATCGAGTAAGTAACGTAAGGGTAAGAGAGATGTGTGGAAATAAAAAGAGCGTGGTTGAGAGAGCAGAAGAGGGTGTTTTGAAATGGTTTGGGCACATGGAGAGAATGAGTGAGGAAAGATTGACCAAGAGGATATATGTGTCGGAGGTGGAGGGAACGAGGAGAAGAGGGAGACCAAATTGGAGGTGGAAAGATGGAGTGAAAAAGATTTTGTGTGATCGGGGCCTGAACATGCAGGAGGGTGAAAGGAGGGCAAGGAATAGAGTGAATTGGAGCGATGTGGTATACAGGGGTTGACGTGCTGTCAGTGGATTGAATCAAGGCATGTGAAGCGTCTGGGGTAAACCATGGAAAGCTGTGTAGGTATGTATATTTGCGTGTGTGGACGTGTGTATGTACATGTGTATGGGGGGGGGGTTGGGCCATTTCTTTCGTCTGCTTCCTTGCGCTACCTCGCAAACGCGGGAGACAGCGACAAAGTATAAAAAAAAAAAAAAAAAAAAATATATATATATATATATATATATATATATATATATATATATATATAGGGGATAGGGGATAGGGGAGAAAGAATACTTCCCACGTATTCCCTGCGTGTCGTAGAAGGCGACTAAAAGGGGAGGGAGCGGGGGGCTGGAAATCCTCCCCTCTCGTTTTTTTTTAATTTTCCAAAAGAAGGAACAGAGAATTGGGCCAGGTGAGGGTATTCCCTCAAAGGCCCAGTCCTCTGTTCTTAACGCTACCTCGCTAATGCGGAAAATGGCGAGTAGTTTGAAAAAAAAAAAAAAAAAAAAGAAATATATATATATATATATATATATATATATATATATATATATATATATATATATATATGCCCCCTACCTCACGAGGTAGACCAGCTGTATATTGAGATAAATAGATAAACTTCCTAAGGTAAAGTAAAGAAGGTAGACTCCTTCCCTCACCAACCCATGCGGTAGCCCAGGTTGTATATCACTCAGTTCCTTTTTCATCAGAAGAATCATTCGTTTTTTAATTAGCGACGTAACAACCAATTTGCCGGAAACGAGCAATTTGGGTGTTTGCCACCGCCTCATCGCTCCACATAAGGACGGAAGGGGGGGGGGGGGCGGCGAGAGAAAGGCAAGAGGGGGATAGGTAAGGCTTGGGTTGAGGCTAGGATGAAGGCGTGGTAAAGGATGGGGTAGGTAGGATGAGGATGAGACAAGGATAAGGCGAGGATAGAGTGATGACTGGGGTTAGAGGTACGGCGAGGATAGGCGAGAATCGGATGAGGATAGGTCAACGCTGTGGTGAAGATAGAGTAAGGATAGAACGAAGTTGTGATGAGGATAGTGATAGGAATAGGACGAAGGTGGTATGGATAGGTGCTATCAAGTGTTGTTATCTGTGAGGTGGATAGATCGTATGTATGTGGACTGAAAGCCAGCACATACGACGCGTGAAAAAAGGCAAAAAGATAGAAAATAACTGGGTAAAAGGAGTGAAACTTAACAGCTACTGATGTGCTGGCTCACCGTAGTGTTGAGGGAGAGAGAGAGGAGAGAGAGAGAGAGAGAGAGAGAGAGAGAGAGAGAGAGAGAGAGAGAGAGAGAGAGAGAGAGAGAGTGTTCAGCCCCCCTGGCTAACTGAACCAGACTGGGAGGTGGACAGACCACTGTGTCAAGTGACGTGCCGCTACGTGCAGCAAGAGGGGAGTGGCTCCCCTGGCTGGCTATATCCACCGCCCTCAGTGAGACCTCAGGTCGGCAGAACGGCACCATACACTTATAGAAGACGCGTCGTTAGGGAATACGGAGAGAGAGCAAGTGAGGGTGTGCGGGCGATGGATGGAGGAGGAACTGGACGCTGTGAATGGCGAGTGAGGGTGTGCGGGCGATGGATGGAGGAGGAACTGGACGCTGTGAATGACGAGTGAGAGTGTGCGGGCGATGGATGGAGGAGGAACTGCACGCTGTGAATAATGAGTGAAGGTGTGTGGGCGATGGATGGAGGAGGAACTGGACGCTGTGAATGACGAGTGAGGGTGTGCGGGCGATGGATGGAGGAGGAACTGGACGCTGTGAATGACGAGTGAGGGTGTGCGGGCGATGGATGGAGGAGGAACTGGACGCCGTGAATGACGAGTGAGGGTGTGCGGGCGATGAATGGAGGAGGAACTGTGAATGACGACGGGTCGGGTCATGATGTGACGCTGAGGGAGTCGGCTTAGTAAGAGGAAGGAGGACTTGAAGGTCGCTTGGGAGCAACCTGGATGATGATGTCTCCTCTTGGACGAACTAGATTACATAACCCCAGGGTCCATATCCCTTGTGGCTCAGACACATTCGAGGGTGCACTACCGTCAGTTGCAGGGGAAGTTATAGACCCAGTAGAGGTGAATAGTTCCCTTCCACCAAGACTGTCACTTTTCGTCCATTGACGAAGAGAGACAGACAGACTTCGAGAAGCATGAGTCTTACAAGTTCCAGATGATACAGAAATGAGGTAGTGCAGATGATGATAAGCCTTCCTGGTATAACCAGAGACTCTTGCACGTTCAGAATTTGGCAGAGGAGTGTGTAGTGTGCGAAAGCCTCTCTGTCGGGGGTCCAGTGTGTGTAAGGCTAGATGGTGTGTGGGTGTAGCGCCTCAGGGTAATAACATACACAGGCAAAGCAGGTCCGGTGAGAACGGCAACAAAGGGTACTTCAGACTGATGATCGCTGGCGAGAATAACTGCTGGACAATTTAGGCGCTGGAGGATTTAGTGTTTTTCAGAGCGAAATAGGTCGCCACGGGTAGGCACAGATAAATAATAACCGGTCAATGGAATTAGGTAACCATAAGAGGCAAAAATGGGAACAAACAGGATATAACACATAGATATTAATAAGTGAACACAAATAGGCATAAATAGGTAATCACAAATAGGCACCCGCATACAACTACAAATAGGTCATCAGGAAGAGGTTATAGAAAATAGGGGAAAAATAGGTAATGGCATCTGAGAGGCGACATGTTTCGACCACTGCACATACCAGGCAGGGAAGCGTACCTGGCGCTGGGTCACTTCCCTTTCCTTCTTATCCTTGAACGTAGACACTGAGAGATCAGCTCTCTCTCTCTCTCTCTCTCTCTCTCTCTCTCTCTCTCTCTCTCTCTCTCTCTCTCTCTCTCTCTTGATGGGAATGAAGGGTATTTTCATCTGAATTAAGGAAGACGAGTTTTCAAATTCTGGAGACAGAGTGAGGGAATCAAGATTAAGGCAACAATGAGGTGACCTGATGTGTGTGGTGGCACACACCCCTCAAAACATCTTTTATCTGACTGAAGAATAGTCTAGTCCACGTTAAATTTCCGTTTTCATTTCTTCTTTTTTTTTTTTAAAACGTTTCAGAGCTCCACGTTTCAATTGC
>NC_092227.1:9783395-9785895 GCF_036320965.1 Panulirus ornatus
GTGATTTCTACGAATCAGAATCATAACATAGATAGCACTTATGATTTGCACGAATCAGAATCATAACATGAAACTATAAACTTTTGGTGTGTTGTGTGTTTGAACATCTAAGATGCGAACTCTGATAACTGGGAGTAAATATAGTACACGTTAGGCATAAGAACTTGTACACCACGACATTTCTGTGATAGATTCATATATTTGATTATTTTGTAGTTATGATTAGTATCATTTCATCAAGGCCATCATAATTTCTCGTAAAATACTTCAGAGGAAATGTGACTTTTTGACCAACCGTGGGCAGGATTATGGCAGATATCGTAACGTTCCCAGAAGTCTAAAATTGTCAACAGAATATCAGTTATCAGTGTTGCTTGAGGCAATGGTACCCAACCTGTGTGAGTGTTGTACCACGAACCTTTCGTACCATCCCACTGAGCATCATCTTAAGTCGAAAATCTCAGTGGAATACAGAGAGACCTTTTGAACTTCAGCGTATCTTAAGGTCATTGAATTATTTATAGAGACATAAGCTTAAAGTATATTGTCCAGCATTTCCAAAGATCAATATATTCCTATCTCTCTTCATTTACGACTGAACTGCTGAGATTAATACCACTTGTGTGATATAATATGAACGTTTTAAGAAGGAAATGAATGTATCACATGCAATGTTATTGAGAGTCCTGGTTCCTGTGGATGGATCTTAAAGAGTCGGGAACGTGTGAGATTTGAATCAAGATGAACCACACAGCAACAACAAAGCTCTCTCACTGCACACTTTGTCCTGGTGTTCATGTCCTTCCCAAAGAACCTGCGTCCGGCATGGGGAGCTGATCAGGGAGCTGGATCACCAAGCAGGATCAAGAGGGAGACACCTCCGATGGATGGAAGATTAACTTAGGTCGAAGGGAACAAAGGAGACGCATGTCAGAAGAGCCTTCTCCAAATGGGTGGAGGTGACTAGCGGAGTGCCACAGGGTAGTACTGTTTTGGGACCGTTCCTCTTCTTGATCTGTATGAGTGACCTGCCTGAAGGTATGGACTCCTGCCTGAATATGTTTGCAGATGATGCCCAAGTCATGAGGAAAGTGGAAAACGAGGAGGATTACATATACTTACGTGGGCGCCTAGAAAGACTCCAGAGTTGGTCTGATACATGGGTGATGCAATTCAACCCGAGCAGATGTAAAGCAATGAGGACGGGACAGAGTGAAAGAAAGCCTCAGTGTGATTATTATCTGACAGGAAATAAGATTCAGGATTCTGTGTCTGAGAAGGACTTGGGAGTCGACCTCATCCCCAAACTGTCACCAGAGTCCCACATGAGGAGAATGATCAAGGAGTTAAACTTTTTTTTTTCTTTCGTGTTTTATGAGACGGCACGGGCAACTGAATCAAAGCTATACCATTAACGCTCTCTCTCTCTCTCTCTCTCTCTCTCTCTCTCTCTCTCTCTCTCTCTCTCTCTCTCTCTCTCTCTCTCTCTCTCTCTCTCTCTATCTATCTCTCTCTCTCTCTAGCGGGAGCCAGGTACCCATTTTATGATCCATACATACACTGGAACTCTTAACTAACCAATGAACAACACTGTTACCCCACTTTGTTGAGAGATTCACCTGCGGTCCCATCCACTCCAGTCGCTTTGCCACGCCTCTCAGCACGTTCACATTCAACAGCCTCTCCAAACACCTATCTGTCATTCACCACACCGTCAAATAATACCCATTGACCCCCACCTCACTCATGTATAACTAGTCCAGGGATCTTACACAGCTCAGTGTGTCCCAAGTTGAGGCGTGGAGTGAAACAGAACCTCGATCCCTCGAGAAAGGAAATAAGTGTAACAGCCGCCAGAGAGGCGCGCCAGGGGACGCGGGTGACAGAGTGCGTGTTGGCGGGTGAAGGCGGGCGGGCCATCTTCTCGCTCGGACCTGGGAGGACCGTGGACAGTGTCACCTTCTTTACCACCCACTTTTGTTCCCGTGCCACAAGACCGTACAGGGGTAGATCTTCTCGTAGAGATGCGTCGCGGACGGTGGAATGAATGATCCTTTACGACTTCATCCTCGAAGGGTTGGGTGAAAGGTCTGACCGCCATACTCCAAGAGTCGTGTCGTTGTGTTCAACGGTCGTACCGACGTGTTCCAGGGTCGTACCGGTGTGTTCAAGGGTCGCACTGTCGTGTTCAACGGTCGTACCGACGTGTTCCAGGGTCGCACCGGTGTGTTCAAGGGTCGCACTGACGTGTTCAACGGTCGTACCGACGTGTTCCAGGGTCGTACCGGTGTATTCAAGGGTCGCACTGTCGTGTTCAACGGTCGCACCGACGTGTTCCAGGGTCGTACCGGTGTTCAAGGGTCGCACTGTCGTGTTCAACGGTCGTACCGACATGTTCAAGGGTCGCAAAGGTGTGTTCATCAATTTTCTTCTCTTTAAGCATCTATTTTTCGTAGAGAAAGTAAGCTTCATGTTTCCATTCTTCACTTTGTTAACTTCC
>NC_092227.1:9790895-9833395 GCF_036320965.1 Panulirus ornatus
GTGTGGTGTGTGTCCGTCCCCAGCAGCGTGCGTGCTGTGGTGTGTGTCCGTCCCCAGCAGCGTGCGTGGTGTGGCGTGTGTCCGTCCCCAGCAGCGTGCGTGGTGTGGTGTGTGTCCGTCCCCAGCAGCGTGCGTGGTGTGGTGTGTGTCCGTCCCCAGCAGCGTGCGTGGTGTGGGGGACACGGCGAGCAGGAGGGACCATCCAACACATGCAATGTTTACATTCATATCCTCGTGAAATGTTTACCCGAAATCGTCACACTCTGGATTCATGAATGATTACATTATAGATGATATAATGAAGTGTTTAATTATCGATAATATGAACTATAGTTATACTTAGAGGATTAACTATGTATAGTAATTTCTAATTATCGATAATGTGGATTATAATTATACTTAGAGGATTAACTATGTATAATAATTTCTAATTATCGATAATATGAACTATAATTATACTTAGAGGATTAACTATGTATAATAATTTCTAATTATCGATAATATGAACTATAATTATACTTAGAGGATTAACTATGTATAATAATTTCTAATTATCGATATGAACTATAATCATACTTACAGGATTAACTATGTATAATAATTTCTAATTACCCATAATATGAACTATAATCATACTTAGAGGATTAGCCATGTATACTAATTTCTAATGAGATATTTGCTTCGTAATGCTTGAGAAATATTCAGGTTAACCGCCTGTGGATCTTTTAGGAATATTTTCTTCTAAAAGATTCACTCAAAACAAGATCTTGTGTCACTACAAAATACAAGATGAGCAACGCAGTTCAGATGGTTCTAAGTACGAAGTTGTGTGTGTGTGTGTCTGTGTGTGTGCGTGTGTGTGTGTGTGTGTGTGTGTGTTTGTAAAAGTAGTATCAGCTGTAAACAAAATCTTTTACGCTTGTGATCAGAAAGAGACAGTTTACACCATACTGATGAAGGGGAACTCTCTCTTCCCACTGTGGCCCAAGGTGGGAGGACGTAAGCTTAACCTTGGAAGGTATTTCGTATGTATATATAAAGTAAGGTTTTATGAGAAGGACGAACTCCCAGATGTGATCCCCCGTCATAATCATTGGTAACTGAGACTGACGTCCAACATGACTGCTGCTGTCTGTTGTTGCTGGCTCTCTCTCTCTCTCCCACCCAACTGCGAGGTGGAGGATAGCACCCATCCTACAGTGGGGGTGTGGGATAGCACCCATCCTACAGTGAGGTCTAGAATAGCAGGATAACACATCCCACAGTGAGGTGTAGGATAGCAGGATGACACACATCCCACAGTGAGGTGTAGGATAACACACATCTCACAGTGGGGTGGAGAATAGCAGGATAACACACACCCCACAGTGAGGTGGAGGATAGCAGGGTAACACACATCCCACAGTGAGGTGGAGGATAGCAGGGTAACACACATCCCACAGTGGGGGTGGAGGATAACACACATTCCACAGTGGGGGTGAAGGATAGCAGGATAACACATCCTACAGTGGGGTGGAGGATAACACACATCCTACAGTGGGGGTGAAGGATAGCAGGATAAGACGATCCTGTCAACACAAGACCAGTCGCTAGCCTTCACTGTTGACACTGCAGCCTGAGTGCCCTCACTCACCCTCAGCACCAACGGATCTGAAGGAGGTGTGGGAAGACGCGGAACTCGAAATGCAGAACTAATGACCGTACAGCTCAGGAGGCTTGACGAAGGTAAGGTTCTGACACTCCCCACCAGGTTGTGGTGGTGTTCTGGGCCCCTGTCTCCCTCCGGTGGTTCCAGCACCCAGTTGTCTGAATTCATACCCTCACTAGCTAGAGATTCTCTGGAGGGATGGTGTTTTGGATAAGCGGTTCGCTGGAGGGATGATGTTTTGGGTAAGCGGTTCGCTGGACGAATGATGTGTTGGTTGGGTAGTGCGCTGGACGAGTGATGTGTTGGTTGGGTAGCGCGCTGGACGAGTGATGTGTTGGTTGAGCGGTTCGCTGGACGTGTGATGTGTTTTTGGATGGATGGTTCGCTGGGTGAGCGGTGCGCTGGACGAGTGATGTGTTGGTTGGGTGGTGCGTTGGACGAGCGATGCGCTGGGAAAAGTAATACACTGGACGAGTGATGCTCCTAATGACTGATGCTTTGGGCGAATGATGCGCTGGGATAGCGATGAGCTGAACTGACGAATGCTGTGTTTACGTGTATTCTAACCAGGCGAGCGACACCATATCTCAATCAATGCCATCCCTGATATCGAGCATTCATTCTTATCAATTACAATAGAAAGACATTTGCAAATGAGACAACTTTTTCCCTGACACATCGCTAATTATTCTTCTCTTTCTCATCAAGGATGAGAGGATGCCAGCGTCTCCTTACTATGGTACGATTCTGTATAACGTAAAACAAAGCATTTTGAGAATGTCCTCTGGTTTATCCTCGTCGGGTTTACCTCGGACGCTTTACATGCCCTGTTTCGGTCCATCGACAGCACGTCGACCCCAGTATACCACATCGTTTCAGTGCATTCTATCCCGTGCATACCTTTCACCCTCTTCCATGTTTGTTCAGCTCGCAGGTACGACTCCTGGATGTGACGCAGTGACCTTTTTACTTAACCTGTCAGGGTCAGGTCAAAGGCCAAGCCTCACACCCAAGAATCGTACCGTCGTGGTCCAGGGTCGTATCGTCGTGCTCCAGGGTCGTACCGTCGTGCTCTAGGGTCGTACCTTCGTGCTCCAGGGTCGTACCGTCGTGCTCCAGGGTTGTACCGTCGTGCTCCAGGGTCGTACCGTCGTGCTCCAGGGTCGTACCTTCGTGCTCCAAGGTCGCACCGTCGTGCTCCAGGGTCGTACCGTCGTGCTCTAGGGTCGAACCGTCGTGTTCCAGGGTCGAACCGTCGTGTTCTAGGGTCGTATCATCGTGCACCAGGGTCGTACTACCGTCGTGGGCTGAGTACGTGACTCACAACACATCTCAAACTGTCATTAACAATAGGAAAAAAACACCATCAGGAATTTCATGTGTAATTACAAGAGTTTAATGAGCGATCCGAACATGAAACATCTTAACGACTCTCACAGTGAGCATGAAACGGCTCGCATTTCTCTCAAGATTTGGATAATGGTTCATTAGCCTGTGACATATAGTTCACGTCCGTCCGCAACCAACATGGATGGTCATATATATATATATATATATATATATATATATATATATATATATATATATATATATATATATATATATATATATATATGTATATATATATATATATATATATATATATATATATATATATATATATATATATATATATATATATAACACCATGTGATATAAGCTATGTGTAACGTAATACATTATGTCCTGAGAAAAATACAATTTCTTCCACTTAATACGAATGAATTTTTGTTTTCTTTTTTCATAAGCGTCAGTAATGGTATATTCTTGCGCTTGGTATCACTACAAAGAGGTATGTTGTGGAGCAGGGCCTCAGGGAAATCCTGTCGCTCAAAAACAAGTCATCGCTCTGCTCAACCATCGTCCCTCGATGGGTATAGCTGGTAAGAAGGACACCGATCGCTGCAAGTCTTTCTGTTTTTTTTTCACACGAACTGGACGTCTGTTGCCAGTTGTTGGGGCGAGGCTAAAGGAAAGGACTTTTGTCGGTGTTTTCTTTTTTGTTTTTACAACCGCTAGCAATAGATTTAATTGCCATGTGAGCGTTTTTATGGATCTTGCGGTATTATTTCATTAAGATCTGTGAATTATGGTTACAATATGGTATACAGTTCTTCATCTTCACTGGACAACTATACAGTGTGCGTCAGGCAAAGAAGATGCCAAATTCAAGACCAGAAATCATATTTCTGTCTAAATCTTCAAAAACAGTGATTGGAAATAATCTGTGCGAATATTATATCCTTTAATCAGAGACGGACTGACTGGACATTGCGAAAGGTAAGAGAATCATTTCACAAGGTCGTATATAGTAAACTAGAAGAACTACCTTATTATCATATCCAAGTAGGTGAGGTGGCCGAAGTGTGTATAGACACTATGAACTAGAAGAACCCGAAGTGAGGCAGAAATAGAGTCAAAAACTATACGACTTTCTGCAACTATACTTTGGGGAACATCCCTGACGCCGTGTATCCCATGTTGCGACACAAATGGCCACTCCTACAAGTTACTCCAAGAGTATCACAAGTTTCTTGCAGCAGTATCCAACCCTACCTCTTCCTCCTCCTCCTACCCTCGCCTACCGTCCCGTATCTCGATGCAGAACTAGGCTAAAACGCTCCCCCTACACACTGACCGTTCCCTTCCTTCCTTTCACGACACACAAACACTAGGCTAAAACGCTCCCCCTAAACACGCTGACCATTTCCTTCCTTCCTTTCGGAGACTTTCAGATCGTAAGTAAAATGTCTGGGTAGTTCTGGTTGCCTGATTCGATCTCGTTTTCATCTCCCGTCACACGTATATGGCAATCAAGGAGCCAGTCATCCTACCTACTTCCTGTGTGGTTGTGGTGCTGTGGTGTTGGAAGCGTCATCTGCGCACGGCAACCAGTTAGGCTTGCGTCTTATAACTTGTATTATTATTATTATTATTATTATTATTATTATTATTATTATTATTATTATTATTTTTATTATTATTATTATTATTATGATTATTATTATTATTATTATTATTATTATTATTATATTATTATTATCATTATCATTATTATCATTATTATTATCATTATTATTATTATTATTATTATTACTATTATCATTATTGGTAGTAGTAGTATTACCAGAAGTAGTAGTATTGATATATTTTATCATTATTCATTATTATCATTATTGATAGTATTATTATCATTATTATTATCAGTATTATTATTATTATTATCATTATTCATTAGAAAAGCAGCTCTACACCTGCACACGTAAATAAATCGTGTCATTACTAGAATTCTACACCAAAAGTCAATCGATGTTTTGCTCCATCACCTTAAATACAGAGGTCAAAAATACTTTAAAATTTAGATAACGAAGTTAGAGAGAGAGAGAGAGAGAGAGAGAGAGAGAGAGAGAGAGAGAGAGAGAGAGAGAGAGAGAGAGAGAGAGAGAGAGAGAGAGAGAGAGAGAGAAGCGTTTTCAGTCCAGTAGCTCGGTTAGTTCTAGGTTGGCTGATTGCTGGAAGCAGATGACAGACGACAATGGCAGGCGAGGAAGAGGCTGCTGCACTCGTAGTTCGGTGTTGATTTACTGAGAAATCTGTGCGGAGGAGTGTTGGTGGAGGGAGAGAGGCAGCGGTACTCCACACATCAAAGGTAAACTCTTGCCACAAGTTCTGCGGTCGGTCGTGTGTGCATTTCATTTCAGGAATATACCACAGGATTCGGTGGGCAGTCTCGTAGTGATGATGGTACGATCCCAGAGTACGACGGTACGATTTTTTTGTTTTTTAAGGGAAGCGACGATGCGAGCCTTGAATGCGACGGTACGATCTTTGAGTACGACGGTACGATTTCCAGCTACCACCCAGCTCCCTCCCCTTTTAAAGTCGCCTTCTACGACATGCAGGGAATACGTGGGAAGTATTCTTTCTTCCCTATCCCCAGGGGATATATATATATATATATATATATATATATATATATATATATATATATATATATATATATATTCCCCCTGGGGATAGGGGAGAAAGAATACTTCCCACGTATTCCCTGCGTGTCGTAGAAGGCGACTAAAAGGGGAGGGAGCGGGGGGCTGGAAATCCTCCCCTCTCATTTTTTTTTAATTTTCCAAAAGAAGGAACAGAGAATTGGGCCAGGTGAGGGTATTCCCTCAAAGGCCCAGGCCTCTGTTCTTAACGCTACCTCGCTAATTCGGGAAATGGCGAATAGTTTGAAAGAAAGAAAAGAAAGAAATATATATATATATATATATATATATATATATATATATATATATATATATATATATATATATATATATATATATATCACGTCTCCGACGAAGCTATCGATGTATCAATGAATAACGATAATGATAATTATATTTTTATAGCGGTCTGGCGATAATTAGTTACAATTTCCTCATGTAAAAAAAAAAAATGATCGCCATGAAGATAACCTTCTGTTGCTCAGGCGATCCCATGTCATGGTTCATAACACTGCTGTATCATCCTGCATCTGATCTCGACCTCCATCATCCGGCACGCAGACCTCCATCATACGGCACGCAGACCTCCATCATCCGGCACGCAGACCTCCATCATCCGGCACGCAGACCTCCATCATACGGCACGCAGACCTCCATCATACGGCACGCAGACCTCCATCATACGGCACGCAGACCTCCAAATCATCCGGCACGCAGACCTCCATCATCCGGCACGCAGTCCTCCATCATACGGCACGTAGACCTCCATCATCCGGCACGCAGACCTCCATCATACGGCACGCAGACCTCCATCATTCGGCACGCAGTCCTCACGAACCCGGTACGACGCACACGGTGACAGAGTCCCAATCACATCTCTGACGGTGGATGACAATGGTTCTACCCGTGTTTTGAAGTGTTGTATGCGCTTTTGTATTTCATTATCAGTTCGAGATCGTGTCAGGCGATGCTCTTGAGACAGTGGGGTTGGACACTCCTTCTGGGAAATCATGGCCCAGACAGTTCCAGTTTCAGTCCATCTGCTCGCGAAATGGTGATGCGTTCGTAGAATGCCTTGCCTTTGTGATCTTCCAGGAAGTGAGTAAATTGATTTCTGATTTTCGTCGTTGTGTATTCCAGGCTCTGGAAAGACGAACGCTGGCGATATACGTCGCGTTCATACAACTTTACAACACGATCTAAAATAAACTTTCTCCAGTGGAACTCACTAGAGGGACTGCAGTCAATCATGTCTACAGTCACCGCCATGACCCGATATTTCCAGAGGCTTTTCAGAAGGCCGTCTGTTCGTTCGTTCGTTCCACGGAAAGCCACATTCCGCATCCCAGGTGGTGAGCTGTATTAACAGGCTGAGGGAGTAGCCATAAGCTATCAAGGTGTGGAGTGAAAATGATTTCGAAAGAGAACAAGAAGGAAAATCGGGGTCTGTCCGTCTTAAGGCTAGGGTGGAATTGGATTTAGTTTGTTAAGTCTAGGATGGATGTGATCTCTGCATTAAGCCGTGGAGGGAAATGTGTTTACGGATGAGACACGGAGGGTAATGGACATCGTGTTAAGACAAGGACCTCTGCTGACATCTTCACGTGCCATTTAAGATGACCAGGTACGACAGGATGGCACTATCCGTCAGACAACGTATAGCTGCTATGTTGACATCTTCGTCGTCCTAAGGAACGAAGGGCAACTCGCGAATCTGCAGAAGGCGATGGAGGAAACACCTAGGCAACTCACGAACCTGCATAAGGCGATGGAGGGAATACCTGGGCAACTCACGAACCTGCAGGAGGCGATGGAGGGGAAACTCCCGGGCAACTCGCGAATCTGCAGAAGGCGATGGAGGGAATACCTGGGCAACTCACGAACCTGCAGAAGGCGATGGAGGGAAACACCTGGGCAACTCACGAACCTGCAGAAGGCGATGGAGGGAAACACCTGGGCAACTCACGAACCTGCAGAAGGCGATGGAGGGAAACACCTGGGCAACTCACGAACCTGCAGAAGGCGATGGAGGGAAACACCTGGGCAACTCACGAACCTGCAGGAGGCGATGGAGGGAACGTCTATCATGAGAGTCATCTGTGAGTCAGGTGTATGTAGACGACAAGATCCCCTTGCTCGATGTAGACAACCAGGTTCATAATGATGACTGCCAGTCTGGTGTCCACCGTCAGTTTGCCGATGTGTATGTGTGTGGGCGTGTGTGTGTGGGCGTGTGTGTGTATGTGTGTGGGTGTGTGTGTGTGGGCGTGTGTGTGTGTGTGGGCGTGTGTGTGTGGGCGTGTGTGTGTCTGGAGGTGAGTGCCATCTCCCTCCCTCCCTCCTCCTCCAGAGGTACGATACAAGTGTTATCAGAGCTTACTCAAGTCCTGCTTACAAGAACTGTTCATCCAGGCACGTCCCTGCCTAGAAGAGCGTATTGGTACAGTAAGGTGATGAAACACATAGAAACACACACACACACACACACACACACACACACACACACACACACACGGAGTAAAATCCATCCCGCAGACCCGCTTTCGTGACGTCATTCCTTGCCTTACGCGGCGCCCTTTTTATGTACATAGTTTTCCCTCCATACTGGTTCCTCTCTCTCTCTCTCTCTCTCTCTCTCTCTCTCTCTCTCTCTCTCTCTCTGACCCACCACCCTCGCCCTAGCTTGGCGTAGCAGTGCTAGGGTAGGGTGTAGGGGGCTGTGTGTTGCTGGGTGCCCTGGAGTTTACCTGCCGTTGCTGGAGAGTCCAGTGGTGGGTGGTAGAGGCCCCTGGAAGCAATTACCCGCCTGATGACACCCGCCTCACACGGCGCCCGCCCCTCCGTCATCATCATCAACCAAGGCTCACATCAGAGGGCGGGATTGGCTAATCAATTAATCCGCCACCCGATTAATGTCGTTGAGTTTTTCTCCTCCCCTTGAGAATAGGTAGAGAGGGTTCTCTCCCTCGGTGTGGTGTATAGGGTTCTCTCCCTCAGTGTAGTGTATAGGGTTCTCTCCCTCATTGTAGTGTATAGGGTTCTCTCCCTCAGTGTAGTGTATAGGGTTCTCTCCCTCAGTGTAGTGTATAGGGTTCTCTCCCTCAGTGTGGTGTATAGGGTTCTCTCCCTCAGTGTGGTGTATAGGGTTCTCTCCCTCAGTGTAGTGTATAGGGTTCTCTCCCTCAATGTGGTGTATAGGGTTCTCTCCCTCAGTGTGGTGTATAGGGTTCTCTCCCTCAGTGTGGTGTATAGGGTTCTCTCCCTCAGTGTGGTGTATAGGGTTCTCTCCCTCAGTGTGGTGTATAGGGTTCTCTCCCTCAGTGTGGTGTATAGGGTTCTCTCCCTCAGTGTGGTGTATAGGGTTCTCTCCCTCAGTGTGGTGTATAGGGTTCTCTTCCTCAATGTGGTGTATAGGGTTCTCTCCCTCAGTGTGGTGTATAGGGTTCTCTCCCTCAGTGTGGTGTATAGGGTTCTCTCCCTCAGTGTGGTGTATAGGGTTCTCTCCCTCAGTGTGGTGTATAGGGTTCTCTCCCTCAGTGTGGTGTATAGGGTTCTCTCCCTCAGTGTGGTGTATAGGGTTCTCTCCCTCAGTGTGGTGTATAGGGTTCTCTCCCTCAGTGTGGTGTATAGGGTTCTCTTCCTCAATGTGGTGTATAGGGTTCTCTCCCTCAGTGTGGTGTATAGGGTTCTCTCCCTCAGTGTGGTGTATAGGGTTCTCTCCCTCAGTGTGGTGTATAGGGTTCTCTCCCTCAGTGTGGTGTATAGGGTTCTCTCCCTCAGTGTGGTGTATAGGGTTCTCTCCCTCAGTGTGGTGTATAGGGTTCTCTCCCTCAGTGTGGTGTATAGGGTTCTCTCCCTCAGTGTGGTGTATAGGGTTCTCTCCCTCAGTGTGGTGTATAGGGTTCTCTCCCTCAGTGTGGTGTATAGGGTTCTCTCCCTCAGTGTGGTGTATAGGGTTCTCTCCCTCAGTGTGGTGTATAGGGTTCTCTCCCTCAGTGTGGTGTATAGGGTTCTCTCCCTCAGTGTGGTGTATAGGGTTCTCTCCCTCAGTGTGGTGTTTAGGGTTCTCTCCCTCAGTGTGGTGTATAGGGTTCTCTCCCTCAGTGTGGTGTATAGGGTTCTCTCCCTCAATGTGGTGTATAGGGTTCTCTCCCTCAGTGTGGTGTATAGGGTTCTCTCCCTCAGTGTGGTGTATAGGGTTCTCTCCCTTAGTGTGGTGTATAGGGTTCTCTCCCTCAGTGTGGTGTATAGGGTTCTCTCCCTCAGTGTGGTGTATAGGGTTCTCTCCCTCAATATGGTGTATAGGATTCTCTCCCTCAGTGTGGTGTATAGGGTTCTCTCCCTCAGTGTAGTGTATAGGGTTCTCTCCCTCAATGTGGTGTATAGGGTTCTCTCCCTCAATATGGTGTATAGGGTTCTCTCCCTCAGTGTGGTGTATAGGGTTCTCTCCCTCAATATGGTGTATAGGGTTCTCTCCCTCAGTGTGGTGTATAGGGTTCTCTCCCTCAATATGGTGTATAGGGTTCTCTCCCTCAGTGTGGTGTATAGGGTTCTCTCCCTCAGTGTGGTGTATAGGGTTCTCTCCCTCAGTGTGGTGTATAGGGTTCTCTCCCTCAGTGTGGTGTATAGGGTTCTCTCCCTCAGTGTGGTGTATAGGGTTCTCTCCCTCAGTGTGGTGTATAGGGTTCTCTCCCTCATTGTGGTGTATAGGGTTCTCTCCCTCATTGTGGTGTATAGGGTTCTCTCCCTCAGTGTGGTGTATAGGGTTCTCTCCCTCAGTGTGGTGTATAGGGTTCTCTCCCTCAGGTGGTCTATAGAGACAGACTTGGGGTTTCTCAATTTATATTTCTTTGACCAATTTCCTATCTATCACATCGTGTGATTTTGTCTATCGAGTTTTCATTATTGTAGTGGCGTATAATTAGACGTTTTCTTTATCTTTTATCTTCGTTTTTTTATTTATCTATCGTGTTATCGAGTGTAAACACATACAGCAAGGCCAGAGCTGAGCCTTGCACGTACGTATCATTCTTCATCAGATGTTTACAGACTTGCGAAGGAAAACAAACATCCACCGATCACAACATCACCGTAAATACAACTTAGACAAGAACCAGAAAAAATTAGAATAGAATTAGATAAAATTAGAATAGAATTAGATAAAATTAGAATAGAATTAGATAAAATTAGAATAGAATTAAATAAAAATCATGAAAAAGAAAAGAAAATGTCCTCAATCGAAAACGGGATGTGATAGTTATGGCTGATGCCATACGGTTCATAATCCCTGCCTTTTTTTAACGAGCACTTCGACTTTACTTACCTACCTACCTACCTACCCCGTGTGGAATGTGTTGTTCTACTCCCGGGTAAAATATTCTAGCGCTTCCATCCTAAGGTGGAAAAAATATGACTTCCATCATCCTAACCTCTGACAACAGGAGGAGGAAGAGGATGATCTCCCCGTCAGACCAGGTGATTAAGTCGTTCGGTCGTTTGGGCTTTACATCAACTGCCAGGGTTATTAAGATCGTTCTCGTCAAAACTACAGGATACGAATGAGGCGAGGGGACTTCACCGGGATGGTTCATATACGGGACGACTTGCCAGTTAGAGTGGTTGCAAGCAGTGATATAAATACGCGTGTGATGAATAGGCTTGATGAAGACTTCGCTTCCAGTCCACGAATTTTAGTATTTACGCTTCCGTAGTTAGAATCATAATTTGCTGGTTATTCTCGATGAATTATCCATTATGCCTTCTAACTTGTACCACAGATTGATGTATGCCTTCTAACTGCCGCGCCCCCGCTTAGGAATCGAACCCGGGCAGACCCGACGCTGAGCGCGACACCACGAACGCCAGTGTGTAAATACCCGTCTGCACTGTACAGAGAGGAGAGGAGGAAGGTTTACTTGGGGATGTGTGTAGTCAGTGAGGGGAGGAGGGGGAGGTTTACTTCGGGGTGTGAGGGGGAGTGAAAGTCGTCTTTTAAGCATTGTTTAATATCATAAGAAATTCTTAAAAGTCTTGTAAGCTGTCTGCAGTTACAATGTTCATATCCAGAGTATTTCATTCGTCCAGTAATCTTATATCAAAGTATTTCTTTACATCCTTCTTAAGACGTTTCTTCTTTGAGTCCACGTTCTGTCCTTTGGTCATTTTGTCCCTCCACCTCACGATGAATTCTTAAAGTCACTGTCTCTATCACCGAGATGTTCTAAGACCTAAATGGTGGTCATCAGGTCGCTCCTGACTCCTCTCTCCTCCAAGGCGAGCATATTCAAAGCATCTAACTTTATGAAGTAGATCTCTTAACTCTGGTATCATCAATTTGTTTTGTCTACTTTCCTCTAGACTTCTCTGTTAGTTCTTGGTACGTCTTCAGATACGGCGACCAAACTTGAGAAGGACATTCTAGTTTCGGCTTCACGTTGGAAGTGAAGAGTTTGCCGAATATATCCTCACCCACGTCCCTGTGTGTTGTCCTGTCATCTGCTACAAGATGGGTCGCCTCCCTGACGCTCCTCCTGATGCTGGACGCCCGGCAGAAGTGGTTAAGCAACGGCGTGTTCTACAAGTCCTCACACAACGCAGAGGTTCTCCCAGCTCGTGTCCTGCTTAATGATATTCATATGGAGGCTTTTTTTCCCCCCTTGTCTCATCCTCATCCTTTGTGTGTGTGTGTGTGTGTGTGTGTGTGTGTGTTGCGTTCTTGGAAATACGTGGGGAGGACAGATAACAGGAGACCTGATGGTTCATGAGTGGGTTATCTCGCCATCATAATCTTATTTTTGACGGAAACAAGACACTGAAGGAGGAGAAACCCCACCCACCTCCCTCTGGCTACCCATCATATGGGCCACATACACAGTAGATATATAGTTTTCCCTCCTCTCTTGAAACTAGTCCTGTTTACTGAATACAGATATCTCTCAAGTATTTAGTCCAGGCTCCGATTTGGAAGGTGTTAGACCTTACGTTGACCACACCAGATGGTAGTTGACGTAAGACCTTACGTTGTCCACACCAGATGATAGTGTACATAAGACCTTACGTTGACCGCACCAGATGGTAGTTGCTATCGACACTTCATCGGTGACATAACCATATTTCTGGTCGCTGAATCTCCACCAAAATTTGAACAAATGTTCATATATGTTATGGAAATGATTTCGTGTTGGGAAAGCTATTCGATCTTGTGAGAGTCTGTGTTCAGTTGTTTAAGAAAATAGATTTTTGCGTGGCTGAGCCTCTCTTCCTTAGGCTTATCATACCAGTGTAGGATAATCGCACCTGTCGTGTTGTGTACACCAACGTACATCTGTACACAGGCAACATTACGTGTCATGTGTTACATCTCAAGAGGTCCAGTCACTCCGTTACTTCCCTTGGTCCAGGGGGCGTCGTATGATCTCGTTACGATTTCAGAGTCGAGAGGAAAGAGAGAGAGAGAGAGAGAGAGAGAGAGAGAGAGAGAGAGAGAGAGAGAGAGAGAGAGAGAGAGAGACAGAGAGAGAGAGAGAGAGAGAGGGTGTCTGAGTACCATACCTTACACGGGATTAGATTAGCCTTAATCCAGCCCCCTATATTGTGGGAGGAGGCGGAGCAGCAGGAGGAGGAGGCGGAGCAGCAGGAGGAGGAGGAGGAGGAGAAGGAGGAGGATGGAGGGCATTGTGGGAGGAGGTGGTAGGGAAGGGTTGACGTCAGAATACGATAGGAGGTTGGGGATGGGAGGGAGGAAGTGATAGGTGATGGAGAGTGAAAGGTGGGGAGCACGAGACAAAAGTATGGAAGGAGAAGAGACATAGAAAAGGAGGAGAGGAGTGGGGTTAGGTGGAGGAGCTCTGAGCGAGTAGAAAGTACAAGGGAGGAAAAAAGTACAATGGTATAACTAAGTGTAAATAACTGTGGCTTACTAAACCTTGACGGAGTAATCGTGTGACTGACCGTTTCTTTTACTGGAGAAAATGTCGTAGATATGTTCAATTAATCCCAAACGAGAGAGAGAGAGAGAGAGAGAGAGAGAGAGAGAGAGAGAGAGAGAGAGAGAGAGAGATGATATGATGTTTTACTGTCTCAGTTTTCTTTTTGTGAAGGTCTCTGTAACCTGTGTGGAAGATGAGGTCAAAAACATGTGTATCAGAAAATTACTTTTACTTTTAACACTGTCGTTGATATGGTCGATGACCGTCGTTAATATGGTCGATGACCGTCTTAAATATGGTTGATGACTGTCGTTGATATGGTCGATGACTGTCGTTGATATGGTACACGAGTGGCGACTGAACTTCAGTATCGTTTTAGGTACACGAATGGCGAGTGAACTTCGCTGTCTATAAGTGCGAAGTTTTAGACATCGTTCGTAAAGACGACAAGGCAAGCCACAGTATGAATTCTGTTGATCTGTGAAAGGGACGAAGACTTGGATGTTACATCTCCGTTAACTTAAAGACCAGAGCAGTGGAACAGTAGAACAAGAGGAGACAAAGTCCAAGACTTCAAAGGCAAGGTTTTTGACTTCGAACTTCAAGGAAAGCAATCCTCAGTCCCTATACATCACCAGTGCATCTCCATCTTCACTACTGTGTTCACTTTGGATCATCCTGCCTGAGGAAAGAGAGTAAAGTGGCGAGCAACCAAGATGATTAAGAACATAAGAAATGAGGACACTGCAAGAGGCCTATTGGCCCATGCTAAGCAGGTCCTGAGTCTGTCTCACCTTACAGCCAACCGCCCGAAGCCATAAACACATCCAACCTTCGTGACTGAGAAGCTAATGGTGTGAGAACCAACTTGAATTCTCCTTAGCTTAGGAAGGACAAGGTTAGGAGTTGTACGTGTTAGAGGTACTCAGAATTGTCAAAGACTCTGGCAATATGGATCCAGGCAAGCTACTAAGGCTGGTTCCTCTTTAGCAAGGGATACAAACTCGAATGACACAAAGAACTTCTCTTCTTCAACGGGATTGTTGACATTTGGAATGATTTACCAATCATACAGTTGCTGATAAACAAGGCCATAAATATGTGTTTCAGAACCGATTTGACGAATACTTATTTGGGTCTCGTCATTTTTATACAATGTTTAAAGGTATTTGCCTTGAAATTAAGTCTGTCTGGCTTTCTATTCGTACCCCCACTAATCTCTTTATTTTCTAATCTCATCCATCATCACCAACAGCTTCGAAAGGACCCAGTGGTCTGTTGCGGTTTCCATT
This sequence comes from Panulirus ornatus, assembly GCF_036320965.1. Classification (NCBI taxonomy): domain Eukaryota; kingdom Metazoa; phylum Arthropoda; class Malacostraca; order Decapoda; family Palinuridae; genus Panulirus; species Panulirus ornatus. The sequence goes on from NC_092227.1 coordinate 9,805,789, forward strand.
CTCTTGTATTCCTTTCGTAGTGGCATACATACAAGAAACTAAATAGTGGCATGTCATTACACTCTACAAGAAGCGTACAGTGTTTTGTAATAAGACTACATTGCTCATTACGCTCTACAATAAGAGTGCAGTGCTCTACAATAAGACCACAGTGTTCATTACCCTACAATAAGAGTACAATGTTCTACAGTAAGACTACAGTGTTCATTACAGTGGTCTGTGCTCGGATGTTTAGTGTGGGGCAGACCTTTTGAGACGCCTGTGTCATTGTATGATATCACACGAATGTGGTATGTATCTATGTTACGTAGACTGATCCTCACTTTCAGTGACAACACACAGGTAGACCCAGCGTTCACCACACTGGGTCTAAGAGTATCGCCAGCACATCTTTGAACACGTTTGAACACACAGTAACTAATTCTCCTCAGATCATTTGTGTGAGTATATATATATATATATATATATATATATATATATATATATATATATATATATATATATATATATATATATATATATATATTTTTTTTTTTTTTTTTTTCTTTTTTTCATACTATTCGCCATTTCCCACGATAGCGAGGTAGGGTTAAGAACATAGGACTGGGCCTTTGAGGGAATACCCTCACCTGGCCCCCTTCTTTGTTCCTTCTTTTGGGGAAAAAAAAAAAAGAGAGGGGAGGATTTCCAGCTCCCCGCTCCCTTCCCTTTTAGTCGCCTTCTACGACACGCAGGGAATACGTGGGAAGTATTCTTTCTCCCCTGTCCCCAGGGATAATATATATATATATATATATATATATATATATATATATATATATATATATATATATATATATATATATATATTTCCAGTGTAGCTGGGGGAAAGAGGAATATAGGGGGGAGGGTGTCACCATAGAAGTCTCAGCGAGGGAAAGAAAAGAAAAGATTTGATATTTTCTCTCTTTTTTTTTTTTCCTTTTTTTTGTACATCGGTTATAAGAAGCAACTGTGGCTTGGGGGGTCAGGGCATCACCAGTGACCTACCTCCGTGTCTGTAGCCACACACAACACACCGCCTCATGACGCATCCTGGAATACGAGTCTACCTACCTTGAAGTACTTCGTCCCGAGGTCCAGGGGAAGAACAGAAGCTATCCATCTAGTCGTTCAGATGACGCGGGAGTACAAGTGCGGTCTATGGTATCTGGTACAGCAAGGTGGTCTGTATTGTCAGGTACAGCAGGGTGGTCTGTATCATCAGGTACAGCAGGATGGTCTGTACAACCAGGTACCGCAGGGTGGTCTGTACAACCAGGTACAGCAGGATGGTCTGTACAATCAGATACAGCAGGATGTTCTGTATCATCAGTTACAGCAGGATGGTCTGTGTTAGGTACAGCAGGGTGATCTGTATTATCAGGTACAGCAGGATGGTCTGTGTTAGGAACAGCAGGGTGGTCTGTATCTTCAGTGGCTCAGCTGCCCACGTATATCTTCACACAAGTGACCTTATGTTTTGTATGTGGTGGACTCGTGTTCGAGGAGCGGCAACATACAGGAATGTGCCACAGTCCTGTTGTGAGTCCTTCCCTGGACTGAGTACGGTTGGCAAGTTGGCTGCTTCATTCATCTCCAACTCTGGTGTTGAAGTGGTGCAGACATATGATACATAGATCATTTGTACATAAAATAGTTACTTTTATGAACAGTTCATCATGATGAGAGTAACTAAAGACTGTGGGATTCATTCATTGTTATGTTCATTATTTTAATTTATTAATATTATCAATATCATTATCATCATCATTATTATTATTATTATTATTATTATTATTATTATTATTATTATTATTATTATTATTATCATTGTTATTATTATTATTATTATTATTATTATTATTATTATTATTATCATTATTATTATTATCATTATCATTATTATTATTATTATTATTATTATTATTATTATTATTATTATTATTGTTATCATTGTTATCATTATCATTATCATTATTATTATTATTATTATTATTATTATTATTATTATTATTATTATTATTATTGTTGTTATCATTATTATCATTATATTTTATCATTATTATTATTATTATCATCATTATTATTTTATTTCTTTTGCAGACGTTGTTTGATGAACAGCAGGTGACACTGTGTACAGGTATGTGGAAATAGATTATGTACTTTTAGCATTTTATGCAGATTTTGGGAAAAGGTTGTCCTGTCTGTCCCCATTCTGTTGACATGCCGAAGAAGTTGGCAGACGCAGGATGACTAACCCTCATACGCAGTAACCGGTTATTTATCCATTCCCTCGGCAGGATTGCTGGCTACTGGTGTAAATATTTTTTCGAGAAAAAATATGTTATTGGCGAGGGTGAAGGTTGCTGAGGAGGAAAATGGCGGGGTAGGAGGTGGTAGTGATTATACCACTAGACAATGCCATTCCGCCGTTCTCCGACGTTGTGAGAGCGTCTACTCATTGTATAAAAGATCATTGGTCATCTGATCAGCATCTGTATTCGACTAAGTCTTTGTCGTACGTGTTACATAATTATTGACCGGGAGAGGGGAGGCGAACCTTCAAGTAACTTATAAAACGATGTGTCTGACTGAGATTCGAAAATAGTCCTGGAAGAGTAATCGACTGTGTGTAATGTTGTAAGTTGTGGTTGGTTATTCTGGAGTGAATATCTGGGCTCGAGATTCATCAACTTCCAGGGGTCATTAACACACACACACACACACACACATACACACACACACACATACACACACACACACACACACACACACACACACACACACACACACAGAGTCGAGTGATCCCGAACTCATGAATCATCTTCGTGTCTTCACGCCGTCTCTCTGATTTGGTTGATTGGGGATTAGGGCTTGAGCCGTCATCGGCTAGACAGGGTCATTAAGGCCGGGACGATCATTTTGTAACCACCAATCAGAAGAGAGAGAGAGAGAGAGAGAGAGAGAGAGAGAGAGAGAGAGAGAGAGAGAGAGAGAGAGAGAGAGAGAGAGAGAGAGAGAGAATTAGGGACACCTTTAGGTATATGATATTTCTAAGACTATAACATACTCTCACTGTATATCATACTTTTATAGTATAACATACTCTGTATACATACTCCCACTGTATAACATACTCTAGTTGTATATCCTACTCTTACTGTATAACATACTTTCACTGTTTGAATATCTTGGAAATCATATCAATTGATGCAAGGATACATATTTTAGCAAACATATTGAAACACTGGTATAGCTCATCCGTCGATAAAAGATCAGAATATTTTATAAAAAGATGAGATGATGTGGATATAAGATCACCTAAAAACCAATATTATTTCTGTGTGTGTGTGTGTGTGTGTATGTGTGTGTGTGTGTGTTAGCGAAACCAGAGTACTGACGAAGAGGTTAAAGAATTAGGAATGGAAGCAGCAGAAATATATAAGTTCTTCGCCTCACTCTGGGAGTTAACAGGGGGATGAGACCAGAGGCATAATGTAGTGATGAATGAACAATCTACACGTCACGTCTTTAACGCTCAATACAGAGTAAAACCACTAACTTGACTGGACTGGACAAGTGAACAGAATGGCAGTTACTAGTTGTTTTTTTCAACTAACTTTTTGCATAATAGGCTTTTGAAACCAAGCCTAGTTTACAAATAGAGAAAAAACTACTTTCATCACCGCGAACGTGGATATAACACCATTGCTATTCTAAGAAGAGAAGGACTTGACGTGGAACAAGAGGATATCGTGTACGAAGATCTTGTGGCTGGGAAAAGGTTTGGTGAAGCAGCTCTCAAGCCGACACAGGCGGCTGAGGCGTGAGGATATACGTAATGGTACTCATACAAGTCTGCTTTAACGTGTTACAGGACTTCACTGTGGTTATTAAACCAAGTAATTAGCGCGGTGTGTTCCTATGAAAATATCCTGTGATACGCCGACCATTAGTCGATGAAAGGATAGATTCTGCCGGAATAAAAGACTTGTCATTCAAGTGAGTGTTTACGCGTTCTGCATTTACCAACTCCATCTGACACCAAGGAAGAGCGTCCGTAATCATCCAGCCCGTCTGCCGCCAAGGAAGAGTTCTTATACAAACTACCCCACTCCCATCAAGGAACTCTGGTCATGATTCATTAGTCTCTCTCTATGTCGCCAAGGGAGAGCGTCTGTAATCATCCTCCAGTCCGTCCTCTACCAGAGAAGAGAATCTGGCCATCTGCCGCTGCGGAAAATAATGAATAACTCACCACTCCGTCCGCCGCCAAGGAAGAGCGACCGTAAACAAATTCACTCCTACGTACCACCCACCACATTACACCAGGAGTCATGACGGAGGAAACCTTTTCGCACGACCAGAAAGGAATCGTGTGTTGTCTCTCTCTCTCTTCAAGCTCCCACGCACAGCTCCGTGAGAATGGTGGGGAGAAACAGTGGTGATGTGGACAGAATACATTGACGACAAGAGGCGATAATGTTTAGTCAGGCCCAGATATGTCGACGGCTGGAAACAGATGCGCTGTTCGTCTGCATACATTGACGGTGGTTAGAGACAGGGATGTTCTCGTTAGACCAAGATGACTGAGGATGCTGGTGCTCTGCTTATTATACTTTGATGATAAGAGACGGGTGTGTTTTGCTAAGGATATTTTGAAGGTGATTGGAGACGCTAAGGCTGTAGGTAACAACCCATTGACATGACAGTCTTAAAAGAAACTGAGGTGGTTTTTTATTGGTCTCTATCTTAATGAAAACTGCAGGCATTGGTGTTGAGGATAATACTCACTGACAGTGACTGTAGACAAGCAACGTTTGTAATGTGGATATCCCCAGTATGTCTGGCTGCCTGGCAGGCGCTGTACGTACACCACGCACGACCTGAGACTAAAACCTGAGACGGCTTGGGCTCAGGGTGGCATCAGCTGTGTCATAATCCAGCGACTGGGAATGGTATCTGGGCCGCGTGCTCCCGGCTCAGTATTTGGGATCTGCGGCTCAAGATGTGTGTGGATTTTGCTGTTTCATTCATGCGCCACTCGATTGCTTTCTCGTTTTATAGTTTGTTGTTGTTTGTTTATCATTTTGTATAATTCATGCTCAAGCCTCTTTTTTTTTTTTTGATGGATTAGTTTTTGTTCTTTCGTGCCATGCTTCCTTTAACACACACACACACACACACACACACACACACACACACACACACACACGAACACAAACACAACAAGGGCAGGTAATGAAGAAGTAATAATGGGACATCAAGTCATGGCTGAGGTATGGAGTATATTCTGAGATCCTGAAATGTTTATGTGATATTCAGTAACGGGGGACCTCGGCGGCGACCTATTCCGTCCAGGGGATGGTGTGGGGACTGACTGTGTACTTATTGCTTAGGTGAGGTACTTCATGTGTCTAGGAAGAGAGAGAGAGAGAGAGAGAGAGAGAGAGAGAGAGAGAGAGAGAGAGAGAGAGAGAGAGAGAGAGAGGAGGTGCAGTTGCTTGCGATACGATCGAAAAGTCTGAGGATCTAGCATCCGCGGACGATCTCCTCTCCGTGCGTCAGAAGGATGGCAGGAAACACATACATCCAGACTGAACTGATGTTACCTTGACTGTGTTTTATTCACGGGCAAACGAAGATGGTGGAAGACCTAAGGGAAGGAGAGTATCAGATATGAGACGATAAGGACTGGGGTCAAAGAAAGAGAAAGCATTTAGCGATCAGGAAGGAATATAGAACTGAGATAAAGGGATAAAGTAACTTTGAGTTGGCTCGTTAACGAGGATAGGTAACGTGTCTGACAGATGGTTAGGAGACGTCGAGGGCATGAGAAGGTTAAGCCACAGCTGAGAGTAAATGCAGAAATATAAATGATGAGAGAACGGTGAGAGCAATGAGGATATTAGTGGAGAGTGAATGATGATGAACCAAGTGAGACTGTCTGGTCTAAAGACGGGCAAAGTTAACCTGAAATGCGAACGGAGGAGACGCAGCGGCATTGTAATATTTGGTCGACAGGGACATAATAATGAACCCACGAAAAACGGACCTGGAGAGGAAGAAAATGAGATCATGGATGAGTCGTTAGCTGCGGGTATGAAGGATAAGACCGGTGAGATGGATGAGAGAAAGAGGATGACGGTTGAGAATAGATGGGACGCCAAGTACAAGATGCATATTACATGTCGAGTGAGACATTGGGAGAGTCTTAAGCCTTCCCGCTCGCACGCATTGAGAAACTTAACAGTATATATATATATATATATATATATATATATATATATATATATATATATATGTATATATATATATATATATATATATATATATATATATATATATATATATATATATATATATATATATATATATATGTATATATATATATATATATATATATATATATATATATATATATATATATATATATATATATATATATATATATATATATTTTCCTATGAGTCCACGGGGAAAATGAAGCACGAAAAGTTGTCAAGTGCACTTTCGTGTAATAATCACATCATCAGGGGAGACACAAGAGAGAAATAAAAGTCAGCTGATATATATACATATATATATATATATATATATATATATATATATATATATATATATATATATATACCCGGGACCCCTTGTATGGGGTTCTTGCAAATTCGAGGCTGCATTCCAATCAGCAGCAGGGATACGATGGGTTACTGTTCAGCGAGGACCTCCTGGACGTGACTGTATATACTCCTTTCCATCCACTGACGATGACACAGCCTCGCGAGACATAACCACATGCAGGGGGAGTCAGGTGAAATAACAAACACATCAGACGAAGACGTACGTACATCTGTCTATCTTTGATCTATGTGGAAGAGATGATGAGTAACGAAGCAAATGATGATGTTACAGAGCTCAAGGAAGACCTGAAGTCCCTCCCTTATTACTAGCGTCCAGCGAGCGGTGAGAGAGAGACACACACACACACCTTGGAAAATACTGAAGTAATTCCCACTGGAAGTGTGAGGGTACTTGATGGGAGCCACGGAGCTCTCGTGTTGCAGATTCGACTCCCGCCGTTTGATACGTCTCGGACATCACCATCATCATCATCCTCCTCCTCACAGTCATCCTCATGATGATGATGATCATCACCATCATTCATCAACACACAGGCTATACATATATAAGTAACCTCAGCTCAAGCGTTGCTATTCATGGTTGTCATGCACTTCGTGCGCACCCCCTGCTCCTCCTCCTCCTGTGCAGGTTGTGTGGCCTGGCGTTGCCCACAAGGCCACGACCAAACCCCATACCAGCCGCCCATCAGTTGCCCACAAGGCCACGACCAAACACCATACCAGCCGCCCATCAGTTGCCCACAAGGCCACGACCAAACCCCATACCAGCCACCCATCAGTTGCCCACAAGGCCACGACCAAACCCCATACCAGCCGCCCATCAGTTGCCCACAAGGACACGACCAAACACCATACCAGCCGCCCATCAGTTGCCCACAAGCCCTAGTCAGCCAAGCACTGATGCAAGCAGGTAAAGGGAAGAGGAGGATGGCTTTCACTAACAAGGTGGTGAGGTGAGGAAGCGATCATATATATTTTTTTTCAGACACACGCCCACCAGTTGCTGTAGGATGGATAACTTACCTGTGCCACAGTCGTTGTGGTGTTCAATAGGTGTTCACTGTGTTCATATGATCATCATTGTTATTGTGGTGTTTCAGCAGGAGTTCGTTGTGTTCGTGTGTTCATCACAGCAGGTGTGATGTTCAGCGGGAGTAGACTGTGTTCATATGTTCATCCCCACATGTGTAACGTTCAACAGGAGTTTCATTGGGTGTGTATGTTCATCACAGCATGTGTGATGTTCAACGTTGGGCAGTTACTGCGCTCATCACAGCGGGTGTGATGTTCCGAAGGAATTAATTGTGTTCATGTGTTCATTACAGCGGGAGTTCGCTATGTTAGTATGTTCATCCTAGTAGGTGTGGTGTTCAGCGGATGTGTAAAGTTCATTCGAAGTTCACTTTTTTCATAAGTTCATCAAGACAGTAGTGATGTTCAACGGGAGCAACTATTCTCATATGTTTATCATAGTAGGTAAAATGTTCAACGAGAGTTCATTGTGCTTATACGTTCATCCCAGCAGGTCTAATGGTCACTGGGAGATCACTGTGTTCATAAGTTCATCAAGACAGTTATAATGTTCAGCGGGGTGTTCACGGTGTTCATTTGTGGCGCAGCGACGTCTTTGTGTGTATATGTCTCCCCACTCCACCTCTCTGTCTGAGTGGGGAGTTCCATGTATGGTTATTTACGGGGAGAGAGAGCTGACCTGATGAGAGAGAGAGAGAGAGAGAGAGAGAGAGAGAGAGAGAGAGAGAGAGAGAGAGAGAGAGAGAGATGTAATGAGGAAGCAGGGGCGCGATAGGCCCTTGTGTTCTGTATAGTTATCTTTCTCTTTTACAGGTTTGCGTATTTCACTTGAACTTGCTATTGTCATCATCTGTGATGATGTCAGGGAAAAGAAGTGAAGACCCTGTTTCTCTTAGGCTAGAATTTATATTTCATCTTCCGTTCTTTTCTTAGGTGGAAGTATTGCATATACTTATATACAGACTGGGGGAGAGAGAGAGAGAGAGAGAGAGAGAGAGAGAGAGAGAGAGAGAGAGAGAGAGAGAGAGAGAGAGAGAGAGAGAGAACACTGTGGCTTCAGCAGCGGTAGAGGATGTGTGGATGAGGCGTTTGCCTTGAAGAAATGTGTGTGAGAAAGACTTAGAGAAACAAATGGATTTGTGTGTTGTATGTGTGGATCCGGAGAAAGTTTCATGACAGGGGTTGATAGAGATGCAGTGTGAATGGTGCTATAAAAGTATGGTGTACGTTATTGGAAGCAGTGTGTTATTAGTTATTGGAAGCAGTGTGGTTTTTGTCGACAAAGGCGTGCGTGCTAGTAGGAAGAGAGGAGAATGAATGGTCCCAGGTGAAGGCGGTTTGCATCAAGGTGTGTGTAATGTCACCATGGCTGTTTAATCTGGCTCCTTCAACAAACAGCATTCGTAGACACTTTCATGTTGCTTTTGCTTGAGTCAGACTGAATAAGACTTGCTCAAGATAGCTTACTCCTCCACCTGTTAGTGATCTGATACAAGCTTTGATTATTCGTATTACTCTCACGTCTTCCAACACAACGCACTGTACCGGAAGGGTCTTAAATCAGTGAAATAAGATATAACTTCCATCTATACATGATGCGTATCAGCATTTCAGGCATTGCTTTACCTCAAGTCCTTGAAAAGTATCCTTACTTTGCTGTGTAACTTATTCAAAATGTAACGCCTCTCCTTGTCACCCAGTTCCATGGCCTCTTGTGCACTCTCTACCCGCTCCCCTAGTACGGGCCATGGGATGTGTGCATGTGTCTGATTGCCTCGCCACTTGCTGAGGCAAAGATTAAGTAAGAAATCAGTTTGTCTCCCGTTATAATCCAGAGGTAAATCAATTTGGCTGCCTTGACGCACTTATTCTTGTACAAATTTAGTGATTGGTTAAAACGTTTGTCTGTCGAATACGAGATAGAAAGAAATGCAGACACCACTTTCAACCATCTGTTTACCTTTTTTTTTTTTAAGTGGAAACGGATTTTTGCAGTGATGTCCATGGCATCGTACTTGCCTCTCCACTGAGGACGTATTGATTATGATGTTCAGGTATTTCGTTATGGGGTGATCAAGATTCCTTGGTTGTGTCCAGCTTGGCTGTACCATGCGTGAGGATAGGATAATGGTCGTTCTCCTTGCGACTGCGTTGATGAAGCTAATTATGCCACAGACATTGACAACATGCCTTGATCTCCCGAGTAACATATGCAATAAGCGTCCCCTCGTGCCCAAGGGGTCGTACCGTCGTGCTCAAGGATCGTACCGTTCAAGGGTCGTACCGTCGTGCTTAAGGGTCGTACCGTCGTGTTCAAGGGTTGTACCGTCGTGTTCAAAGGTCGCACCGTCATGCTTAAGGGTCGTACCGTCGTACTCAAGGGGGTCGTACCGTCGTGCTCAAGGGTCGGTACCGTTGTGCTGAAGGGTCGTACCGTCTTGCTCAAAGGGTCGCACCGTCGTGCTCAAGGGTCGTACCGTCGTGTTCAAAGGTCGCACCGTCATGCTTAAGGGTCATACCGTCGTGCTCAAGGGGGTCATACCGTCGTGCTCAAGGGTCGTACCGTCGTGATCGAGGGGTCGTACCGTCGTGCTCAAGGGTCGTACCGTCGTGCTCAAGGGTCGTACCATCGTGCTCAAGGATCGACTCATCGTCCTCAAGGTCGTATTGATGAATGATAAACATAAACTCCTACAGAAGCTTGTGCTCTTTCGGTCTGTGTTAAGCCGAAGCTTTGAGTACGAGCGGTTTGGGGACGTGTCGTGCCAAGACGGAGAGACCTGCTGGGTTGGAGGAGGGAGAACGGATGGTTGCTGGGGACTTACACACACATGGTCGATGGCGTTTCTTCGTGAGTTGGGTCATGGAGAACCTTTTTTCCTCTAGACCAAAGTGTCGTAAGGTCTCTCTCCCGTAAAGTGAGGGGGGGTTTACTCCGACGTCGAACTCCGAGAGAAGGATGACCTGCTTTCTCTAGTAGACCCCCCCTCTCTCTCTCTCTACAGACCCACTGCTGAAGACCATATGAGCGAAAAAAAGAAATAGATGAAAATCGTAATGTTGGTTTTGTGCTTGCTGGAAGGCAATGAGGATATGCGGAGCTAGAACTTACATGACATCATTTGATGAAGGACTAGCTAACATGAAGATCCCGAGGAGGGAGGGTTTAAAATGGATGATGGGTGTTCGAGTGTGAACCGTGAGGCTCACACCTCGACCGAGTGATCAGAACCAGTCCTGTGGCGACAGGTGTCTGCACCTCTGCCTGGACCGTGTCTCCTCTTATGGCGACAGGTGTATGGTTCATACATCTGTCCGGGACGTGGCAATATACCTTGCAATGACACAGTAGATCAGTAAAAACAGTGTGGCTAAGGAAGATTCAGTTTTATTCAGGTTATTTTGGAGAGGGTTGGAAACTGTGTACAGTTTTACATCCGAACAGAAACAAGAGCTTGGGTCATCACTGCGATACACAGAGAGGATACATAATCGAAATATATTTCGTCAGTGGAGTATACATCATGATAAGGAGAGCGTCAACAAATGTGTCAGATATCTGAATGGTTTAGCATCATGAAACATCATCGGTGGGCACACACACACACGCACACAGAGCCAGGAACACGGAAACATGTGTCGTACTGAAGGACGCCACCGAAGGATTTAGAAACAAATAGGCAGCGGGTGCGCGCGCGCGGGGGCGTACGTGCGTGCGTACGTGCGGGCATGCGTGCGTACGTCTCCCGTGGACGTACTAGGCCGCCGTTGCCGCCGCCGCCGCCGCCGCAGCTGCCGCAGGGAAGGGAGGAGGAGTGACATCGCTTCCCGTGACCCCCCACCACACACACACACCACACCACCACCACCACCTCCCAAGGGTCGACCTATTGCTGGGATCGTCCGAAGCGGAGGAAGACGTGGTCCAAGTCTTGCCGTTTGATCTCCGGCTCGTTGATTGGGATGCTGCCCCTGATGGCTGCGGGAGAGAACGAGGTCGTTAGAGGTTAGAACTAGCTGGGGAGGCAGCAATTGGTAATGATAGGTACTTACGAACACACACACACGAGCCTCCGTGGTGAGGTGGTGGCTCTCCTTGATGCCCACGACCCACACGGGGTCGGGTTCGAGTCCCGGGCAGGTTAGCTGGTTTGCAGTCAACCAAGCTGTTCATCCTTCAACCCTCGGGTGTAGATGCTGTGTGTATGTTCGGATGTATGTAAGATGTGTGTATGATGTATGTAGGATGTATGAAGGATGTATGTATGACGCATGTAGGATGTAAGATGTGTGTATAATGTATGTATCATGTATGAAGGATGTATGTATGATGTATGTAGGATGTATGTAGGATGTATGTATGATGTATGAAGGATGTATGCATGATGTATTTAGGATGTATGTATGATATATGTAGGATGTATGTATGATGTATGTAGGATGTATGTAGGATGAGTGTATTAATAAAACCTCTACATTTCAATTACTTGTAATATGTACAGACACATTAACCCTCTTCTTACGTACATGGTTCGCTGGATCAAAACAGATAATTAAGATTATCGAAAAAAAATATTTCTTTTTCTAATACACACTTCAATAGGCTTGTCCTAACATAATCTAGGATAGAGTGGATCATACATATTCAAATAAGTTTCCTAACACATACTTGCATAAGTTTCCTTAACTCATACTTACATAAGTTTTCTAACACATACTTGCATAAGTTTACTTAACACATACTTACATAAGTTTCCTAACACATATTTGCATAAGTTTACTCAACACTTACTTAAACAACGTCTAACAAAGACACACACTTGCTTAAGTTTTACCCAACACATACTTATTTTTTTGCTTTTTAACACATACTTTAATAAGTTTTTTTCCCCTAACACTGGCAAAAAGTTTCCCTGACACATTAGCCGAAATTCGTTTTCCACTTTGGCTTCGCAGGGAGCCGCGCTTAACGACGCCGCCCCCCCTATACCGTAATTACTGAAATTCTTCACTCGCTCATATCCCGCGTGTGCTTTTTGATCGACGATTGGCGAGTGTCGGAGGTTTATTGCCCCCAGCGTATTGTGGCGTTGTTGGAGGATCTTATTAATTTCCAGCATCGATCAGCCACCGTAAGGGGATGTGCCACATACCCGAGTGCCGCTGGCTGGGGGTAGAGAGAGAGAGAGAGAGAGAGAGAGAGAGAGAGAGAGAGAGAGAGAGAGAGAGAGAGAGAGAGAGAGAGAGGTGCAGGGTGACATGGAACAAGACTTGGGGAGACCTAAGCAATACGAGCGACTCTGAAGGAAGCAAGTCAGGGAGATGAGTGAAGTGAGGATTGTTGAAGGAACGAAGCCCAGGAAAAAGAGAAATGAAAGCAACATGAGATGAAAGAAGTGAATGTAAGAAGACATATAAGCAATACGAGCTGAAGGGACGAAGTCCATGGAAGATGAAAGAAGTACAAATTGAAGGAAGGAAGGAAGTCCAAGTCCAAGTCCACCTCAAGCCTAGGAGATGTTGACTTCCTCCTCTGCAAGAATTGAACTAAACAAATAACTCACTTAAAAATAAAAAAAGATAAGATAAGATAAGGCGGCGGCGGTAAATGGTAACTCAGGTGGCGTGTGTCAGCAAGGTTGTGGAACTCGTTCGGTAACTCACGTTTAACTTCACAACAGCAAACAACGTTGGGTGAAAGTGAATTAGCATATCATACATGTACATGACATTACTAGAGTTGTCGTGTTATTGTCTTCACATAAGTTGAGTTTCGTATGTTAATCCTTCATGCCGGTACTTGTCCACGAGTATATATATATATATATATATATATATATATATATATATATATATATATATATATATATATATATATATATATATATATATATATATATATATATATCTATATATATATGAGAGAGAGAAAGTGTGTGTGTGTGTGTGTGTGTGTGTGTGTGTGTGTGTGTGTGTGTGTGTGTGTGTGTGTGTGTAGCAATTCAGCGTAGTTAGAACCTGCATTTAGGATGTCTTTCGTTCCATTCATCAACACAGAGAGTAAATCATGATGCTGTTGCTGTTCTGTGTTACGCTCTGAGGCGAATCACATTACCTACGGATCTTAATCGTGTACAGAACGCCAGACGAGCCTGAGGGTCAGATGTCACTGCCCAGGAGTGAGGTGGTGGCAGGGTATGACAATAACTCCACTCGACTGGAGGAAGGTAGACCGTATGAACGATATTCCTGGAGTGTAACACTAACGTGTCGGACTTAATTAACCTCATTAATATCCTCCCTCAGTGCCAGTGAGGACCTAAGTCACGTCAGTCTCTCAGAATCTTCCTCACCGAGGCAATCACATCCAGCCAAACCCTCAAGGTGAGGGAGCAGAAGGTGAGGGAGCAGTGTGGGTGAGGAGGGTGCTCTCCACCACGACGCTTGGAGATCAAAGTTTTGTTTACCCCGGAAGAAATCCTCGCGCCCCAGCTGGCTGGCTGGCTGGCGGATCGTCGGTGTGGCGTAGATGCACCAAAAGAAGTAGAAGAAAAAAAAAAGAAAAATCTTCGGTATATTTCTTCTCGTCTTTCCTTCCGTTAATGACACTGTGGTGTTCGTACTAGGTACACCGAAGTGCCCCGTGCGCGTCGCGTATCCACGATTGCGCTGAACAGCTCGTAGTGAGGGAGGGAGGGAGAGAACTGCCGTGCGATGTAACAGGGAGGGAAAAAAAGAGGAAAATAAATACGTGGCCAGCCATTCTGCCAGCTGTAAAAGTCTAACTGGGTAAAATGACGCCGTAGTTCATGTGTGAACATTTTTTTTTTTTCATCCGGTGCCTGTTTTACGTTGGACGTGAAAAAAATATATATAATTTTTTCATACTAAATACGTTATATTTCTGTAACGCAGTGTCAATATATATATATATATATATATATATATATATATATATATATATATATATATATATATATATATATATGGTTGACAACTTGTAGAAGCTTTTGGAAAAGAGAAAATGGTATGAGTGGGTGAAAGAGTGATGATGAAAATGACCTTGGAAAAAAAAGTTTGGGTGTGGAGAGGTAGGATGATGTGTGACAAAAGGTGAGAGTAAATGAAACTAGGGCAGTGGGTGAGGGGGTGATGGTATTGAGGGAAGCATTGCCGTCATGTGCGAGAGAAGTACGTAGTGCTCGAAAGACGGGATGTCGGCAGGTGAGGGAGGATAGTAGGTGATGGATGCATTGTCTGAATAAGAGGACAAACGAGTTGCGGTGAAGGAGTATAGACCAATTTTAGGGACAATGAGAAAATGCATTTGAGAGAGACTAATGATTTAAGGGAAGCGAAGAGAACAATTGGGAGCATCTATAAAGAGAGCAGATGGAGAAGTGGTGCTAGGTAAAGAAGAGGTGCAGAGATGGAGTGATTATTTTGAGGACTGATGAATTTGTTGGTTGATAGGATGGCAGATGTGGAGTGTTTGGGCCTGGTCGGTAGGCGAAGTGAGAGAGTCATGGGAAGTGGTTTAGTGAAAAAAAAAAAAAAAGAAGAGGTGGTGAAAGCCTTGCGTAAGATAAAGTGTGGCAAGGCGGCTAGAGTAGATGGGATAGCAGTTGATTTTTGAAGAAAGGAGGTGGCTGTGTTGTTGATTGATTTTTTAGCGTTCTTAACATGTATATGGCTCATGGTTCATTTCTCGTGTATCATATGATACGTTTAGGATCAGTAAGATGGTCACATAAGAGAACGCCTCACCTAGTGGCATCCCACAGATCACTGGCCATTTTTGGCCAGCTCACGAAACAGGTCACCCCCATACAGGTAGAAGTAGAGTGTACACAGTAAGTGAATTATTATTATTATTATTATTATCATTATTATTATCGTTATTATCATTATTATTATTATTATTATTATTATTATTATTATTATTATTATCATTATTATTATTATCATTATCATTATTATTATTATCACCTCTAACATCTGAAGGCAGAACCAACGCCACCTAGTCTATCCGACTGGGTTAGTAGCTCACACACACACACACACACACACACACACACACACACACACACTTCACCGGCGTATGTTATTTTCATTAATATTTTTTTCCTACCGGAAGACCAAAAAGAAAAAAGAAAAAAGGAAAAAAAAAATATTGAGACTCCTCGTTTACCCGCCATCGTTCGTTTTCTATGAAGTGTGGATTTAGCTGGTAGGAAAGATATTAAGCGACGTGTCGTCTGCGTCTACATCTGTAATTAATTCAGTTCTAACGTATTCAAATTACTGATTAGCAATATATTTACATGTGAATGACTTAAGTGATCATTAGGGATCAGAATGACATACATTCACAGAAAACGGTGAAATCGCGTTCGAACTCGGCTTCGGCGGTCGTTGCCCCGATGTGTTACGAGCGCCCACCACCACCAAGTTGCATAACCTGTATACAAGAGACTCAGGCGTCTGGGGGTGTAGGACGCATTACGTAATGATAAGTCTCCTGAAGGTGTCGCGCGACATACGACGATGGAAGCCATCTGGTACTACTGACGAAGGTTGGGTTGGGTGAGTCCATATTTTTCTTCTCTCTTCGGCTTCCACCGTCGCTCACATTACAGACTAACTACGCACACCTGTGGACGCATCGGACGGCGTTAGAATATACGCAAGGCGTCGTCGCGCATGTGTCGTCCATGGCGGAGCGCAAGTGAACTCCCACTCTCTCTCTCTCTCTCTCTCTCTCTCTCTCTCTCTCTCTCTCTCTCTCTCTCTCTCTCTCTCTCTCTCGACCTGTCGTAGCTACCGGCGACGCCCCTCCCATGTGACACTGGCAAGCGTCACGTCACACACCGTCATATAATCTCTCTCTCTCTCTCTCTCTCTCTCTCTCTCTCTCTCTCTCTCTCTCTCTCTCTCGTGGTTACGTCCGCCACAAGTTAGGGGTCGAGCCGGCTTGGGGTTACGGTGTCTCAATTCCTCGTTTGGTCCAGCAGAGTCTGTCTCTTAAGGTGTGGTTGGATCAGGTCGTTCCATAACGTAGAGTTAACTGTGCTGAGCAGTGAGGATCTAAGAGGATTGGAGAGAAAAAAAAAATATCAAATCGTGCAAATCAGGCCATCTTTTGGCGACGTTTGGATAAAAAACAGAAAAAAAAGCAAAAAGAAAACGGACACAGCTCACCTGCTCCCACTGACCTGACAGCGTCCCTGAAATTTTTCAGGAAGCAGCTGTGAAATTTTAACCCTCGAGCAAAAGTTCGTAAATATATATTTAGATATTTTTTTTCCCCTAATTTTACGCTGGGAAGAATTTGTCTCGCACTTTGAAAATTACCGGAATTATAATTTTTTTTTTTCAATATATCTACTCGGGACTAATTTGTCCAGTTTTTAAGGAGGAATCTATGTGAGTTCTGCAATTTCGATAAGCTAGAGGTTCATGTAGGAAAAATATTGAGTACAGTTTTTAATTATCTTTTTAATGATAAAATTGAATGGCCAAAGTCACTTGCCACAGCAAAATGCCGACGGGAAAATAATGCAATATGGCTTGATTACCGTATACCGCCTCTGACACCTCGGCAACTTCGTTAACTAATTAACGAACAGGAAAGAAAAAAAAAAAAGGAAGAGAAGAGAAAAACGTCGAGATGGCACTGGATGCTGAAGCAGATGATCCATTATCCCTGAGAGACTCGGGGGGGCTGATCGTAGAGCAAACTCTCTCTCTCTCTCTCTCTCTCTCTCTCTCTCTCTCTCTCTCTCTCTCTCTCTCTCTCTCTCTCTCTCTCTCTCTCTCAATCAATCAATCAGTCACTCACTAGCGTACTAGATTAGTCTCGTCTTAAAAAATCACAGAAAAAGAGTAGAAAGATTATTACTGTGTGTGTGTGTGTGTGTGTGTGTGTGTGTGTTCAAAAAAAAAAAGAAAGGCGTGACCATGTGGTGGCAACATAAAAAAAAAAGCGAATCTCCACAAGTATTGGAAAAATGTGTGGGATAATTAACCTCTCGTCCCTTGTAATAGAAGCTGTAATTTTTCATTAGGTCTCCCCACTGTGTGTGTGTGTGTGTGTGTGTGTGTGTGTGTGTGCTGCCTTACTCCCTCTCTACCACTGACCACTGCCGCCTTTTCCCAGTGTGTTAATACTTCAGGTTTTCAGCAATGACTTTCCCCAGTGTTGCCACCAGCCTGGCGAGATTTTCTGTTTCTAGAAGGAATAGTTGAAAGGATCGGTAGTCATCTACATGACCTGTGGTATCCTGCGGGTTTGGCGGTATCCTACAGAACCAGTGGTTTCCTTAAGGATTGGGGGTATCCTACAGGATTGGAAGTATCCTACAGGATTGGTGGTATCCTACAGGATTAGAGGTGTCCTACAGGGTTGGAGGTATCCTACAGGATTAGAGGTATCCTACAGGACTGGTGGTGTCCTACAGGACTGGAGGTATCTTTCAGGATTAGAGGTATCCTACAGGATTGGAGGTATCCTACAGGATTGGAGGTATCTTACAGGACCGGTGGTATCCTACAGGACCGGGTGGTATCCTACAGGATTAGAGGTATCCTACAGGACTGGTGGTGTCCTACAGGACTGGAGGTATCTTTCAGGATTAGAGGTATCCTACAGGATTGGAGGTATCCTACAGGATTGGAGGTATCCTACAGGACAGGTGATATCGTACAGGACTGGTGGTATCCTGCAGGAGCGGTGATATCATACAGAACCGGTGGTATCCTACAGAACTAGTTTTATCCTACAGAGCCGATAATGTCCTATACGAACGATGGTATTCTACGTGATCGGAGGTATCCTAAAAGCCTGATGGTATCCTGCAGGATCACTTATATCCGACAAGACTGATAGTATCCTACAGAACCGATGGTATCCTACAGGACCGGTGGTATCCTATAGAACCGATGGTATGCTACAAGACCGGTGGTATCCTATTAGACCGGTGGTATCCTATAGGGCTGGTGGTATCCTACAAGACCGGTGGTGTCCTATAGGAGTGATAGTATCATACAGAACCACTAGTATCTTACAAGACGTATGGGATCCTACAAGACTCGGGGTATCCTGCGAAACCTCGGGATCCTTTAGGACCTATAGTATCCTATAAGACTTCAGTATCCTACAGGACCAGCTGTAGCCTGGAAGAACTTGATACCTTACAAGGTCTTGGTATCCTGCAGGACCAGTGGTAACCTACAAGATTTGTGGCATCCTGCAGGAATAGCGGTATCCTATATGATCGGCGGCATCCTACAGGATCAGTGGTATCGTACAGGATTTAGTTATCCTACAGCACTTTGTTATCGTATAGGAATTAGGTGTCCTACATGACTGATGACATCGTGTAGGACTGGTGGTATCCTGCAGGATTGTTGGTATCCTGCAGGACTGGTGGTATCCTGCAGGGTTGTTGGTATCCTGCAGGACTGGTGGTATCCTACGGGACTTTTTTATCCGGCAAAACCGGTGGTATCCTTCAGGACTCAGTGGTATCCTACATAACTGGTAATATGATACAAGACCAGTGGTATCCTACATAACCGGTAATATCCTACATGGCTAGTGGTATCCTACAAAATTTTTGGTTCCTACAAGACTGATGGCATCCCTCTTGACTGGTTGTATCCTACAGGACCGGTAATATCCTGCAGGACCGGTGATGTTTAACAAGATAGGTTGTATCCTACAGGATTGTATGTATCCTACAGGGCAAGTGATATCATAAAACAAGTGTTATCCTGCAGGACTGGTAATATCCTATAGGATTGGTGGTATCCTACAGCACTGGTAATATCGTACAGCACTGGTAATATCCTACAGGACTGGGATATCCTTCAGGACTAGTTGGTATCCTACAGGGCTAGTAATATCATAAAACAAGTGTTATCCTGCAGGATTGTTGGTATCCTTCAGCACTGGTTATATCGTACAGCACTGGTAATATCCTACAGGACTGGGATACCCCTTCAGGACTGGTTGGTATCCTAGAGGACCTTGGCAATCCTACAGGAAGACACATCCTTACCTTCAGCGTCGAGGTATTCCTCCATTGCTTGGGAGAACTTGGAGATGTTTTTGAGGGCGAGGCAGAGCTTCTTGGCGAAGGAGCTGAGGGGTAGCTTCTGGTTGAGGCAGATGGGTGGAGGGATGGCGTCTCCCAGACCCGCGCACACACCCACCACCACCACCACGCTCACCACCAGGAGGGAGCACCACGAGCAACTGCGGAACACCATTGCCTGGTGGGGGAGGAGAGAGAGGAGGACACGCCCCAGTTAACACGAGGTGTTGGCACTGACGGTGGTGTGTGTGTGTGTGTGTTACATACAGTACTAGAGCAAGAGGTACTATGTATGGTACAGTACCTGGGCAAGAGGGACTATGTATGGTACAGTACCTGGGCAAGAGGTACTGTGTATGGTACAGTACCTGGGCAAGAGGTACTATGTATGGTACAGTACCTAGGCAAGAGGGACTATGTATGGTACAGTACCTGGGCAAGAGGTACTATGTATGGTACAGTACCTGGGCAAGAGGTACTATGTATGGTACAGTACCTGGGCAAGAGGTACTGTGTATGGTACAGTACCTGGGCAAGAGGTACTATGTATGGTACAGTACCTGGGCAAGAGGTACTATGTATGGTACAGTACCTGGGCAAGAGGTACTATGTATGGTACAGTACCTGGGCAAGAGGTACTATGTATGGTACAGTACCTGGGCAAGAGGGACTATGTATGGTACAGTACCTGGGCAAGAGGTACTATGTATGGTACAGTACCTGGGCAAGAGGTACTGTGTATGGTACAGTACCTGGGCAAGAGGGACTATGTAAGGTACAGTACCTGGGCAAGAGGGACTATGTATGGTACAGTACCTGGGCAAGAGGGACTATGTATGGTACAGTACCTGGGCAAGAGGTACTATGTATGGTACGAACGATACATTAAGAGAATGGAGCACCTATCTAAGTACCTACGAGTGCCTACAGCAATAATGATTTGCCATGGGAAATAGAGACAGATATAGAGGACTATGATGGAGGTAGATATAGAGGGCCATGATAGAGAGAGATATAGAGGACTATGATGGAGGTAGATATAGAGGGCCATGATAGAGAGAGATATAGAGGACCATGATGGAGATAGAGATAGAGGATATTGCTGGTACGGGCCCCCATTTTTTGAATGTCAGATCCCGGGCACCCACGCCTCATTTTCGGGTGTGAGGTGTTGTGAAAGAGGAGTTACAAGATACACTCACACACACACACACATATATATATATATATATATATATATATATATATATATATATATATATATATATATATATATATATATATATATATATATATATTTTATTATACTTGAGAGAGCTGAAACAAGTGCTATTGTTTGACATTGTCTTTCGGTGGCGATCGCTCCCAATTAGCTCTCTACGGAGACAAAGGCCGCGTATCTCTTTTCCGTCGTATATGATCATCGAATAAATATCGCATTTCCACGTTTGATTTAAAGGCGAATAACGTTATCCTGATATAACGATAAGTCAAAGCATTTAATTTGAGATTGAAGGATATCTGATTCTTCTTCGCTTTTGAGCCTATGGTGTCTACAGACCATATATATATTTTTCCCCTTAATATTAGTCTATAGTTTAAAGTGTTTTTTATCCAGTATTCTGAAAAGAGAGGAAATAACCATTAGTCTAGCGAAAAAAAAAAGGTACCACTGGATTTCTTTCCCCGGCCAGAAGAAGATAGCAACACCTGGCAACTATACGTTGTTGTGACGTCATGTTTCCCGGGCAGTTAAGGCGGGTAAATTTACCGCGAAATTGCTCATCCTTTCTCCTGCAGTATTACCTTCCCGAGTTGACGAAAAATACTTAATTTCTTCCTGTTGTTGCCTCCTGCAAGTAGACTATACTGGCGAGGTGAGTTATTGGGTGCAATGATCATAATAATGATAATAATGATAAAGTAATAATAATGATGATGATAATAAGTGGAGAGTCATTCCTGTAAACCTGCATTAGTTCGACTATATCCTGATATTCGAACAAGCACCAGTTGCTCTCCCGATAAATGCGATAATCTAGACTTCAGGGGGAGTTGCCAGACTGGATCTATGTCCTGTGTTGGGCTGGGGGAGTTGCCAGACTGGATCTATGTCCTGTGTTGGGCTGGGGGAGTTGCCAGACTGGATCTATGTCCTGTGTTGGGCTGGGGGAGTTGCCAGACTGGATCTATGTCCTGTGTTGGGCTGGGGGAGTTGCCAGACTGGATCTATGTCCTGTGCTGGGCTGGGGGAGTTGCCAGACTGGATCTATGTCCTGTGTTGGGCTGGGGGAGTTGCCAGACTGGATCTATGTCCTGTGTTGGGCTGGGGGAGTTGCCAGACTGGATCTATGTCCTGTGTTGGGCTGGGGGAGTTGCCAGACTGGATCTATGTCCTGTGTTGGGCTGGGGGAGTTGCCAGACTGGATCTATGTCCTGTGTTGGGCTGGGGGAGTTGCCAGACTAGATCTATGTCCTGTGTTGGGCTGGGGGAGTTGCCAGACTGGATCTATGTCCTGTGTTGGGCTGGGGGAGTTGCCAGACTGGATCTATGTCCTGTGTTGGGCTGGGGGAGTTGCCGTACTGGATCTATATCTATGTCCTATGTTGGGCTGGGGGAGTTGCCAGACTGGATCTATGTCCTGTGTTGGGCTCGGGGCTGAGGCTAGGGTGTACTGGGAGCCATATAACACCGACCATTGCTGTTTAGGGAGGTTGTGCTGATGTTATAGTGTTGTCTCGTGATGCCATATTAGGGTCAAACCCTTTACATTACTCTCTCTGCCGCTGGTTGTGTTCAGTCTACCACCTATTTGCCTATTTGTATCTACCTATTTCTTACTGTGCTTGGGAGAGGGGGGGTCTGGTACACTCGTGGTGCCCCAGTGGTTGAACTTGGCTGTCATAATTATTTTCTTTTTCTTTATTTTTTGAACGTTTGTATACTGTCAACGTTTACAGATGCCTCCATTTATCCAATGCTGCGTTGCAACAGGATTTCCTTTACTTCTTTTCAAATGCGTTTCTCGCTCTGGTCGCTTGCTACCCTTATATCTCCCTCTCACTGGCCTAATACCACTCAGCCAGTCAGTCAACCCTCTCACTGGCCTAAAACCAGACATCAGTCAGTCCTCTCACTGGCCTAAAACCAGACAGTCAGTCAGTCCTCTCACTGGCCTAAAACCAGACAGTCAGTCAGTCCTCTCACTGGCCTAAGACCAGCCAGTCAGTCAGTCAGCCCTCTCACTGGCCTAAGACCAGCCAGTCAGTCAGTCAGTCCTCTCACTGGCCTAAGACCAGCCAGTCAGTCAGTCAGTCAGCCCTCTTACTGGCCTAAGACCTGCCAGTCAGTCAGTCAGTCCTCTCACTGGCCTAAGACCAGCCAGCCAGTCAGTCAGTCAGTCCTCTCACTGGCCTAAGACCAGCCAGTCAGTCAGTCAGTCAACCCTCTCACTGGCCTAAGACCAGCCAGTGAGTCAGTCAGCCCTCTCACTGGCCTTAAACCAGCCAGTCAGTCAGTCAGCCCTCTCACAGTCAGTCAGTCAACCCTCCCGCTATTCGCCTTTCTTGTTTCAGACCATTATTCCTCAGTGATAGTGAAAAAAGGGGGATAAGAAAGCTAATGGAACAGATGAACCGCAATGAAAGGCTGAAGCTACGTTGCCTGGAAAGGAGGAGGAGGAGGGGAGAGGTATTATATCATCTACGCCTGGCGCCAAACTGAAGGTATAAAAGATGTAATAAACCTAAAAGCCTCTCAAACAGGGAAGGTACCGAGGCATTTCAAACCTTCAAGAATACCGTGAAACACACCGAGAATGGATCGAACGAAGAGCAAAAATGAGTACCCAACCAAGGACGTAGGACGATTATGCTATACTCAGCCCTGGAGAAGTAAGACACATGGGCGGGAACAGCCGCGGAAACATTGAAAAGAAAACTTGGCCAGTGGTCGAAGTCAGTTCAGATGAGCCGAGACACGGATGTAGGTGTGGCAGCTGAGGAAGGTCGGTCTCGTCCATCAAGGAAGACGTGCGGTTGAAATTCTAGTGCTAGTGGGAGAATCTCTTCGCAAGTACTCTCTCTCTCTCTCTCTCTCTCTCTCTCTCTCTCTCTCTCTCTCTCTCTCTCTCTCTCTCTCTCTCTCTCACTTCCTCAGCCACCATCTTCCAGCAGCTGATCCCCCAGCGGCCAACTCCTTCGCCGCCCACTGCGTCTACCCCGAGTCATCTCCCACTTCTTTGAGAGAGAGAGAGAGAGAGAGAGAGAGAGAGAGAGAGAGAGAGAGAGAGAGAGAGAGAGAGAGAGAGAGACAGACAGACAGACAGACAGACAGAGACAGAGAGAGTAGTAGCAGGAGTAGCAGCAGCAGTAGTAGTAATACGACACGCAAAGTAACGTATCTAAGGAATCCAATTTTCTGCCGTCGCATCTCTGTGGAGAGCCTCCCCTTTGGAGGAGCAACAGCTCAGAAGGAGCTAATAGACAAGAGCAGAGACGGGGTATCAAACGAAGGGATGTGCCACGTCTGACGATATTGGAACCTCCAACCTGCAAGTCTTTCTCTTTTCTTCTTATTTTTTTTTTTGGCCGCTCCCAGCACAGGAGGAGTGCCTGAGTCGTGTCTGTGTTGGATGGATCGCTGTATGAATCAAAGGTGGAGGGGAGAATGGGATGATTCCTGACAACAGATTAGAAACGTGCGAATAATATTTCGATAATATTTCGATGTATATCTCCCCTAATGATGTGATTATTACACTAAAGTGCACTTGGGAACCTGTCGTGTTTCATTTTCCCCGTGGACTCATAGGAATATATATATATATATATATATATATATATATATATATATATATATATATATATATATGTATATATGTATATATATATATATATATATATATATATATATATATATATATATATATATATATATATATATGTGTGTGTGTGTGTGTGTTTAACTCCATGATTCACTTCAGCACACCGGGCGTGAGTCGAGGATGTGTTTCAGGGAGTCCAGTGACTGAACGTGATCCAGTCTAGGAACGTTGGAAATAGGGCTAATGATGAGAGATATAGCACTGATAACTTACAATGCTGTTACTATGACGGTGATATAAAGAAAGAGAGAAAAAGAATATAACAATCATAGTGACGTGAGTAGGAGAAAAACAATGTAACATAATCTGAAGCAGTGAGTGAGAGTCGAATCATGGTTCGTAAAGCAAAGCGCGACACATTAAGTCATCCTGATCCCACCCCTCACACTGTGCCGCCTCATGTGACCTGTAAACTGATGAGGTCAAGGAGATCAAACGCACTTGCCCGGCATTTTAAACAGATGAAGTACGACCTGTTATGTTATTAGTAGACTTATGTTATCATGAACCCAGACGGTATATATATTCTCGGTATTTAAGTATTGGTGTTTATGATGATCTCAATTCAGTTGTGTGTTAACGTATTCTGCCTCCCTATTATTATTATTATTATTATTATTATTATTATTATTATTATCATTATTATTACGTATCATTGATTATTATTATAATTATTATTATTATTATTATTATTATTACGTATCATTGATTATTATTATTATTATTATTATTATTATTATTATTATTATTACGTGTCATTGATTATTATTATTATTATTATTATTATTATTATTATTATTATTATTATTATTACGTATCATTGATTATTATTATTATTATTATTATTATTATTATTATTATTATTATTATTATTACGTGTCATTTATTATTATTATCATTATTATCATTATTATCATTATTATTATTATTATTATTATTATTATTATTATTATTATCTTTATTATTTGATTTCCGATCTTAAGTTGTCTCCCCTTTTCCAGTAGAGATGGTGACCTGAGCACAAAACACCTCAAAGTCAAGGTGATGGAAGCAACAGAACACATAATACAATTTCATCTTTTCGGAGCAGATATTCCCAACGTACCAACGCCTTCCCTCGTCACTATACGAATTTTAGCAACGTCTTTTGTTTTTCAGAGACAATTTTCTTTTTTTTTTGTGTAGCGTGAACTCAATATATCAACGGATCATCAGGTGAACATTTGACGTCATATGGGATCTGTGAGAACGACGTTGGATCAGATATCAAAGTTGATATCTATGAAAAAAAAATTTCATTTCAACGAATTCATATCAAGCGGCTAGAGTTACCCCAGTGTGTGTCGACAGTGGATGATACTTTTCCTCGAAGAGAAACTAATTTTTTGTGTTTCAATTCTTTTTCAGGGAAGAGTTTGACACCGGGGAAGGAAATACATAGTAATGGAATATATATATATATATATATATATATATATATATATATATATATATATATATATATATATATATTGTTATTACAGTTGTTTTCGCTCAGCAAAATTGAGGTCGTAAGATACGTTTTATATAAATACTGGAGTTCGAAATGTGTATTCTATTTGCCATGCTTGTGAGGCAGAAAATAATTAATATATTCTTTTAACTTTACATTTCATTAGATGTTGTCCTATTCTTGGAACGAGAGGGAAAATATAGTCTCCGGTTTCTATGCTTACTACGAAGAATGTTTACTATAGGGATAACTTGGTTAAATGATCTTGAAAGACGAAAATGTCAAAAATATGTCTTATTTGACCCTCATAACAACTTTGCTCATGAGTCAGCGAAACAGTTGTCTGTAGTGCTTTACTTGACCCTATGAACATGACCTTATCACCATTGGGTATGAAGACCTGGACTCTGACCTAGATTAAAACCAGGTCATCACATCCACGCGTTGTGCCGACGTGCTCAAGATCCGAAGCGTCGTGCGCAAGGGTCGTACCGTCTTGTTTAAGGGTCGTACCGTCTTGTTTAAGGGTCGTACCGTCTTGTTCAAGGGTCGTACTGTCTTGTTTAAGGGTCGTACCGTCTTGTTTAAGAGTCGTATCGTCTTGTTTAAGGGTCGCACCGTCTTGTTTAAGGGTCGTACCGTCTTGTTTAAGGGTCGTACCTTTCTTTTTTTTTTTTGGCTCAAGGTTCGTACTGTCTTGCTGGAGCCATACCGTCGAGTTCAAAGGGACAACTAGGATGAGCAACAGAGGCGGTTGTACAATTAAAGTACGTCTCTCAAAAAAGCGTAGGCTCCATTTTCTGTTGCGAAAGTAAGTACTGAAAAAGAACTTCAGTTTCCACCTTAACGAAGGAGGAATAGGAGGGGGTAGGTTCAGAACCCAAATCATGCAGACAAAACGGATTGGATCGCCTGAGAAGGACACACACTCTCACACACCGTAATAGAGTGCATATGAACACGTACTTTTCATAGAACACATAATGCCCTCCATCAGCATGGATTCGAACCCGGCTCATTTGCGTAATTGCTGGGAACGTTAACCACTCGGCTATGCTCGCCCCTAATTGAGAAAAGGCAATTCGATTAGTGGTAATCGAATACCCTTCATCTCACGTCCATGAGCAACGGGGTCTAGATCGGTCAAATCCCATCAGCCTCACATGACAAGCAGTCAGCAAATTTACAGAACTGATTGTCACAGGTGGAGGTACATGTAAACAAATATAATGCATGTGGACGCACACTTTTCATAGAACACATAATGCCCTCCAACAGTAAGGATTCGAACCCGGCTCATTTGCGTGATTGTCGGGAACGCAATCGAATGGTTATTTCCCCATCAGGCGCAAGTATAGCCAAGTGATTAGCGTTCCCAGCAATCCTTGTATATAAATGCATGTTTACCATATAGCGTCCTAGCTACCCTCTTCGTTGTAT
>NC_092227.1:9835895-9853395 GCF_036320965.1 Panulirus ornatus
CCTAGGCATCTGCTGTCTGCTGGAGTAGGAATACAACGCTCCACTCATGTGTTAAACCCAGGGCCGAGCGAGCCAAGGTTGTATCTACGTTGCGGACGTGCCAAGTCTCCTGCCTTGGGCGGGAGACTCACGCATTCAGCTGTTTTCCTACTAAGTGGCTCTAGAATCCGCTCGCATTGTGACTAATCACTGATCATAATGCAAATATCTCTGCATTGGGCGTGGTCGATATCTTGTATGCGTGGACTTAACGAGATTATTGAAGATTCTCGCTTGGACTTATGGTACTTATATTGACGTAATGATTTCAGTAAGAATGTAAATGCAAATTTAGCTTTTAGTTGAGTATATATACACGTTGTTAGCAGTATTTTTTAAGCGACTTTTGAGCTTGAATCTAGCGACTTTTGTGAATATAAGCTGGTAACAGTGCATGTAGCCGTCAGTTCTTAAGTGATTTCTGCATCTCGACTCATGTGTAAGTAATATACCTACAGTTACTATGTAAGACATCATATAAACGATTTGGTCTTGGTCAACAGTCAATAGATCTTTGTATTGAAGAGAACTCTTGAATTTGGTCAAAGACGATCCCGTGATCCACTTCAATGAAATCTCCCACTTTCAAGGTCTCCCGACTTGGCAACTCTGACAATGTCTGTCAACAGACAACGTTTTCTGTGTTTGTGTGGACGTTATTTAATGGTAGCTCGGCGTTATTTTTTTGTAAGATTCGTTTAGAGAGTTCCTTTACATATCATTTCCAAAGTCATTATTAATCTCTACCGGATTAACCTTATTGTACGTTGTTTTCAGAAGTGAAATGCTAATGTAAACTGTATTAGAAATTACTAGAGTCCAGAAGATATAAATCCATTACGTTGTCGGTTCGTATCTACTGCGTGAGTAATATTTCAATTTAGTTTTCACCCGTTTATAATCAAACTATTAGGGCGTTAATTGAAACTAATTTAAGCAGAGGATGAAGTGTTAATAAAAGATTATTCTGTAATACAGGGTCGGTTGGGCTACTGAGTGTAATCTGAAATTACTACAGCAGGCAACTACAATCTTGCGTCTTAGATATGGGATATACCCGAGAGAAGAGAAATCCAATATGTTATATTGATTCATTTTATTTCTATGTAAACCGAACTGTTCACCCCAGAGCAGGACCATTTAGTACGGCAGTACGACCTTCGAGTTTAACGGAGTGACCCCTTGTTGACCTTGAAGGATGGAGCGGTGTCGTGTTCATGGGATAAGACAAGATAGGACGCGTCCCAAGACTTGTTGTCTTCGAAGATCTGATTTCAGCAGAGCTGTGTGCTGGGAGACCTGAGTAATTGTCTGTGTGCTGAGAGACCTTGAGTAATTGTCTAGATGTCCACAGTCAAAAAAGAAAAAAAAAAACTCTTGGTTTTTCTTCATGGCGTTGGTCTGTAGATACCTGTAATGTTCAGACTACGAACTTAACGATAAAAATGGTTCATTCGCGGTTTCATCGAGAATATTATAACCATTTCTGTTCTGTTCTCGACGCGTTAGATTTCTCGTAGATTTGGCACTGTGGTGTGTGTGTGTGTGTGTGTGTGTGTGTGTGTGTGTGATGAACGTATTTCGAGAGTTGGTCATTTCCAGTGGAAAACGGCGATATTCCTTTTCATCAGAGCCTCATATCTGACCAGAATCTGTGAGTTTTTGATTATTTCTCGCTGTCAAAGTGCAGAGCTCAGTTTAAGATGCGTCGCCTGTAAATGTATTTCAGATCAGCACTCAAAATTCTTGATATAAACATAATTGTTCAACTCCTGTAACAAATGCTCTCTTTTCTTTGGGATATATATATATATATATATATATATATATATATATATATATATATATATATATATATATATACACATATATACGAATTTCTGTATTAGTTTTAAAGGACAAAGTCAGCATCTAACACCGTCTCATCTGGAGGCACCAGTAGTGACCCACTTTCTGCTGTCGGTTCGTCGTGTATAAAGTCATCGAGCAGCATTGGTTCAGGCGTCAGCGATAATGTGATGAACTAAAGTGGTCTATTTCGGTCAGTGGTAATCGCTCTAGTTGACTGCAACGCTCCTTTGCTCCTTACTGCTTCTGTCTACTACGTCATTGGTCACCCAGAACCATCCCGGGGTTCTATTAAGAGCGAGTGTGGATGAGCAAGGCTTATATAATAGTATTGCCTCTCAGGGCTTATAGAAAATAGTAGGATTGCCTAGGCTGCTCCTCCTTCTTTGCCTCTTCAGGTGATGGGGCAAGGTGTTCCATGCAGCTGATGTTCCTTTACTGTCTCTCATTTCCGTTTTCATTAAGTTATACGACCGTCTTATAGTCATATGGAATAGTTTACGTGTCTTGGTTTACCTAAGCTGACATTTCTCATTCTCTTCCCCTTTCTCCCTGTTATATATATATATATATATATATATATATATATATATATATATATATATATATATATATATATATATATATATATGTATATATGTATGTATGTATGTATACGTTGAAATGTATATACATGTGTATGTGGGTGGGTTGGGCCATTCTTTCGTCTGTTTCCTTGCGCTACCTAGCTAACGCGGGAGACGGCGATTAAGTATAATAAAATAAACGCAAATATATATATCAAATGTCTTCTCAATCATGTTCGTCGATTTTCTTTTTCTTGAACAGTTTTCAAACAGGAGGGTGACTAAGTCATTTACATTATCAAAATTAGTACTTAACTTCCCACCATTTTCATTTATACAGTACGGAAGTTTTTTTTTTTTTTGATGCACTACATCTTTTGTTTCATTAGTCGATTTTCGAGTGTCTGAAGATTGTTACCATGACCAGATTATAGGTATTTTATCAACTGTCCAGCCTCGCAATCATATGACTCAGAAGAAAAATGAAAAGGTTTAGATAATCATTTCTGAGTTAAGGTAACTTTTCGTAATGGGGGACTGTTCCAGTCGACATGAATCGACTTTAATTTAGGTATAATATGTTGCCTTTTATCCCTAAAAACTCAAATTTTTAGGTGGAAAAATATGCAGCTAAACCTTTGCTGTATAAGTTCGTCAACAACTGTAATTCTTCCTTTGTACTGGAAGTGTATTATGTAATGGCACATTGTACACGTCTTTTACAAACAGCGTCAGTCAGTGAGAGTCTGTACTGGATATTTGATACAAATAATCATTTTCTTATGACAGTGTCTGAGTGTACTGTTTGTACACTTTATTTCTTTTTTTGGTACTTGGGAATGAAATTACCAGTGAATTGGAGTAGCAATTCTAAGTAGGTAAACTATATATTAGCCTTCGTCACTTGGATATATCTCCCTTCCTCGCTTAAAGAAGGTCTTTCTAGATATGGTTTGAAATGTCATTTTCTTGGCTGTTCTGACTTGTCTCAACTTACCAGTAACTTATAAAGTCAAGTATGAAGCGGGAAGTAGGTAGTAAGAGGTCTAAGTCACTCAAAAGAAGCGTAAGTGTGGGTATTTGGTGAGTAGCTTGATGCACGCGGATGTCGGCCATTGGCCGTCCGTTCTGAGGTTACCGAACGCAGCGTTCGGTAAAGGTAAACAAATTGAACGAAAAATATCCATTACCAAACAGATCGTGGAAAAGTTATGTTAATTTTGGACAATGAATGCTTCTCTGTATAAATATCGTTATCAGTGGCCACCAGAAATAAAATGCTAATATTTATGCTAATTTTTTTTCAGACTTTTTTCCCTCATAAATGAAGTCCTATTCACAGATACATGAGATTTTTTTCGTCGATGTTGGGAAAATTATAATTATTGCCTTACCATTGGTGAGAGGATTTCCCTTTTCAACCTTTTTCCAGATACATTCCATGCTAAAAACCTGGAATGTAAATTACAATATGTCTGTTCCATAATATGCCCCTTTGATATATATATATATATATATATATATATATATATATATATATATATATATATATATATATATATATATATATATATATTCACTCTACGTGATATGTACTTAACGACCTGTCGTCCCATATTTAAAGAAATACGTATGACCAAGATTATATCGTACAGTAGTGAAATATGGGAGGATATGTCCGAAGACTTTCACTACATATCTATTTCTCCAAAATATGTTTCGCCATATATCTATTTCTCTAAATATGAGGTCGCTTAGTGACTTTAATTTTTCAGTCTATTTCTCTTCAGTCTCTGTTCCACTTGATGACATACATTCTGATCGGGCGGAAAATGTGAAATAGATTTTTTTTGGTTTTGTTGATATTAGCGTCTGTGAGGTGTGAATTTCTTAACTGTTAGTTAAGAACAGTATGGCTGTAGTACAAACTTACGTAAGTCCGGGGGATAAGAGACCGTTGCCAACGTATAAAGATACACTAACGCTCTGAAAGTAAGTACAGTAGAAATGGGTTTGCATACTGGAAGCTCCTAAGGACGGGTGCGTAATCAGTGAAATACCCGAGGGAAAAATTGCGAATGCTTATTAAAAGTTCTGTACCATTGCACGCGCGATATGTTGGATATTCAATGCCTGAAGACGATATTTGGTGTGAGGAGTGTTCGTCGTGTAAGAAAGAGACGTGGCAGAAAGTGGGACGTGATTCACTGCGAGAGCTGAAGCGGATATGCTGAAATGGTCTGGACATATGGTAGAGATTGAGTGAACAGGGACTGACTGAAGAGGATATATGTGCCAGACCTGGAGGGAACAAGGGGGAGAAGGGAGAGGGAAGAATGAAATGGAAGGATGGAGTGGATGATGATTTTGAGTTTTCGTGACCTGAACGTGCAGAAGGTTTACGTAAAGGTGTGCATTGGATTAGAGTGAAGTGTGTTGTATACAGGGGACGACGTGCTGTTGATAGGGTTGCCAGAGCATTGCGAAGCGTCAGGGAAAACCACGGGAAGGTGGTCTATGGGGCTTGGTTGTAGATAGGTTGTGGTTGAGTCTCCCTTACTGGCAAATTTATGGCCTATAACCTTAACACTTTTTTGTGAGTAATGTATTGATGTAATAGATGAAATGAGTTTGTCTCCACGATATATATATATATATATATATATATATATATATATATATATATATATATATATATATATATATATATATATAATTTTTTTTCTAGTGACCGGATCATTATAAAAAATATTCTACATATTAATAACACTGTGAAAGTTAAACGAAAAGAATTCTTGGAAGGGTAACTCAAGGTTTTGACAGATTAGTCAAAATTCGTCTTCCGCTCCGGCGGCGAGAGAAAGCGTTTCGTCATTTTACCAAGAGGCGCCAGGTATTACTGCCCTCTTCCCACGGCAACTGATTCCTCATTCACTGCCACTTTGCCGCCTATTACCGATCAATGGCCGCTGTCAGAGAGCCAATCTTCGAGTTTCTTCCTCGGAAAATGGATCTTCACGAGCGAAATCTACTTGGCTTTAGTTAATCAGGGTGGTGAAAGAAAACGAGAATTTCCCCTCTGACTTCGGTATATATGCTTTATGTACTGTGTAACATTCTTCGTCCCTTACGTTACACAGTGTGAAAAAAATAATGAGTCGACCTTTGAATTGATAAGTATATTTGCCATAAATGATTAGTCAAAAAATATGTACGATCACAACATATAATGTCACCAGCTGGTTATGATCGAGTAATTATATATAACCACTTTAATTGATATATAGTTTATATACAACAACCTGACGATATATAGTTTATATATAATAGCCTGACTTGATAAACGGTTTATATATAATAACCTGACTTGATAAACGGTTTATATATAATAACTTGACTTGATATACAGTTTATATATAATAACCTGACTTGATATTCAGCTTATATATGATAACCTGACTTGATATACAGTTTATATGTAATAACCTGACTTGATATTCAGCTTATATATGATAACTTGACTTGATATACAGTTTATATATAATAACCTGACTTGATATTCAGCTTATATATGATAACCTGACTTGATATACAGTTTATATATAATAACCTGACTTGATATTCAGCTTATATATGATAACTTGACTTGATATACAGTTTATATATAATAACCTGACTTGATATTCAGTTGCATGTGTTGTAAAAAAAATAATTGTTTTGATCTGTGTTACTTCTTACACGAAGTATATACACATTGTTAATTACTGAATATGTAAAGTATCAATTTTCAAACCGTAATTGTGACACTTAGGAAGGAATTATAACGAATATGAAGAGCATCTTATAGTCTGATTTGGATATTTTCGTTACACCATCTGCCACTTCACCGACAGCGAAGTATCTGTCCCGCCGCGTACCTCATCATCACCTTCTCGTGTACCGTTTTACTCCTAAAGTCCCGCCTCTCACAACGCCCTGCCTCATAAATATTATGAAAACCGCAGTAAATATCATTTAATTCACTCAGATATTTTTTTTCCCCCCCGGTTACCAATGTCCTTGTCCATCGTCAATAAGGGTGAGTGTGGACTTGTTTCAAAATCATTTGCGAATAAATGAGTTATTCAAGATACGTTTCAGTTGGTGGTAGGTCACAGGTGGCTGTTACTAGCCTTAATGAATGGTTATTCTCGAAGACCATAAGCCTTTAAAGGCCATTTGATCAACTAACCATCTGAACTTATTGGGGCAAAAAATGGAAGGTCGGCTGTCTGGAGACGAGGATATAGCACTGTACTGAGACCCGGTGAATCATGAACAACCAACATGTCGAAAGTAAAAGGCCCATGTTAGGCAGAGACGTGACGAGTCACACTCCATCACTGTGGAGTTGATGCTTGATGACTGGACGCTCTGGTGGTAGGTAGGTAGACACGCAGACACACATACACACACATATCGCTCACAGACCACATGTACCTAACAGCTCCATTCTGAAGCCATGAGTGTAGGCCAACGGCAAGTAACAAGGGCACGGATGACCAGCCAGGCTGAAACCTGATGAAACGTAAACCTCAGTCCTGAAGTTAGGAACAGACTTGAGTTATAGTAGAGCACTTGAGTGGAGGCTTTTGGTATAGGATACTCCCACTATTCATACCCTTATTTCCAGATTTGTCTTGAGCACCACACCAATAGTAGTAACCTCTCGAAGGTGCTCTGTC
The DNA here is from genome assembly GCF_036320965.1 of Panulirus ornatus. Lineage (NCBI taxonomy): Eukaryota > Metazoa > Arthropoda > Malacostraca > Decapoda > Palinuridae > Panulirus > Panulirus ornatus. Next base: position 9,843,073 of record NC_092227.1, read on the forward strand.
CGAAGTGCCTCACTCCCTACACCCGCCCCTCTGAACACCAGTCAAGGGAGACTTTCACAGGATCCATATTCAACCACCTGGGCTCGGTGGAAACAGCTTTGTAATGTGTCTAACCTGTGTGTGTTTGATTTCTTGCTTGATCAACAAGTCGATCACCATGAAATGTCGTAGTGTGTTAATGAAAAGATGTCCTTAATAATGAACGTGTTAATAAACTATTCAGCCATTAGAGTGAAATGCCCAGAAGAATATAAAGGAGGTTAAAGGTCAATCACCATTAAATGTCATACAGTTTTAATGGAAGGATGACCTTAATAATGAACGTGTTAATAAACTATTCAGCCATTCGAGTGAAATGCCCAGAAGAATATAGAGGAGGTTAAAGGTCATGGTGTAATGCCTGCTGGTCGTACTGCTGTACATAAGGGTCGTACAGTCGTGCTCAAGGGTCGATCCATCGTGTCCAAGAGAGGTTAGCTTCGCAAAACTGGTGTACAGAAATCAACACAGCATTAGTACAAACCCGCCCACCAGAGAACACTGAAGGAGCCAGCTCGCGAAAACACCTCCTCCAGACCCCATTTACCACGAGCCTGGCCCACTAGACCACAGGAACCAAGCTCCTGCGACGAGTAGGCAACACACACACACACACACACACACACACACACACACACACACACACACACACACACACACACACACACACACTCACACACACACAACAATCGTAAATGTTAAAACACTGATTGTGTTTACATATAGGCAAATCATGCGAACCATTTACTTAGCTGTGGACCAGCCCAGGAAGCTGAGGTGTGTAGGACGGGCCATTATGTACACCATGAAGCAACACTGGAATGTGTTCGAACCTCTCACATCTTTTACAACCTCGAGTTCAGGGAATAAGAGCTTGATTCATGGATGAAGAGTGTGTTTAAGGAGCGTTGTCACCTGCGTGTGATGTACGATAAGAACGTGATGTATGTTAAGACACTACAGGAGTTCTGTTAAGTCTGGTGATTTATTCTGAGCCGTGTACGACACTTTAACCCATGAAGTACGATAACTTGGGTCATCTTACTCCAGACGTGAGTCACGGTACTGAGGAGGGAGTTAGGTTCGTCGTACTCAAAGGGTTGTCTTGTCATCAAGGGGTTGTCAAGTCGTCGTACTCAAGAGGTTAAGTCGTCGTACTCAAGGGGATGTCATCGTACTCAAGAAGTTAAGTCGTCGTACTCAAGGGGATAAGTCGTCGTACTCAAGAAGTTAAGTCGTCGTACTCAAGGGGATGTCATCGTACTCAAGAAGTTAAGTCGTCGTACTCAAGGGGATGTCATCGTACTCAAGAAGTTAAGTCGTCGTACTCAAGGGGATGTCATCGTACTCAAGAAGTTAAGTCGTCGTACTCAAGGGGATGTCATCGTACTCAAGAAGTTAAGTCGTCGTACTCAAGGGGATGTCATCGTACTCAAGAAGTTAAGTCGTCGTACTCAAGGGGATGTCATCGTACTCAAGAAGTTAAGTCGTCGTACTCAAGGGGATGTCATCGTACTCAAGAAGTTAAGTCGTCGTACTCAAGGGGATGTCATCGTACTCAAGAAGTTAAGTCGTCGTACTCAAGGGGATGTCATCGTACTCAAGAAGTTAAGTCGTCGTACTCAAGGGGATGTCATCGTACTCAAGAAGTTAAGTCGTCGTACTCAAGGGGATGTCATCGTACTCAAGAAGTTAAGTCGTCGTACTCAAGGGGATGTCATCGTACTCAAGAAGTTAAGTCGTCGTACTCAAGGGGATGTCATCGTACTCAAGAAGTTAAGTCGTCGTACTCAAGGGGATGTCATCGTACTCAAGAAGTTAAGTCGTCGTACTCAAGGGGATGTCATCGTACTCAAGAAGTTAAGTCGTCGTACTCAAGGGGATGTCATCGTACTCAAGAAGTTAAGTCGTCGTACTCAAGGGGATGTCATCGTACTCAAGAAGTTAAGTCGTCGTACTCAAGGGGATGTCATCGTACTCAAGAAGTTAAGTCGTCGTACTCAAGGGGATGTCATCGTACTCAAGAAGTTAAGTCGTCGTACTCAAGGGGATGTCATCGTACTCAAGAAGTTAAGTCGTCGTACTCAAGGGGATGTCATCGTACTCAAGAAGTTAAGTCGTCGTACTCAAGGGGATGTCATCGTACTCAAGAAGTTAAGTCGTCGTACTCAAGGGGATGTCATCGTACTCAAGAAGTTAAGTCGTCGTACTCAAGGGGATGTCATCGTACTCAAGAAGTTAAGTCGTCGTACTCAAGGGGATGTCATCGTACTCAAGAAGTTAAGTCGTCGTACTCAAGGGGATGTCATCGTACTCAAGAAGTTAAGTCGTCGTACTCAAGGGGATGTCATCGTACTCAAGAAGTTAAGTCGTCGTACTCAAGGGGATGTCATCGTACTCAAGAAGTTAAGTCGTCGTACTCAAGGGGATGTCATCGTACTCAAGAAGTTAAGTCGTCGTACTCAAGGGGATGTCATCGTACTCAAGAAGTTAAGTCGTCGTACTCAAGGGGATGTCATCGTACTCAAGAAGTTAAGTCGTCGTACTCAAGGGGATGTCATCGTACTCAAGAAGTTAAGTCGTCGTACTCAAGGGGATGTCATCGTACTCAAGAAGTTAAGTCGTCGTACTCAAGGGGATGTCATCGTACTCAAGAAGTTAAGTCGTCGTACTCAAGGGGATGTCATCGTACTCAAGAAGTTAAGTCGTCGTACTCAAGGGGATGTCATCGTACTCAAGAAGTTAAGTCGTCGTACTCAAGGGGATGTCATCGTACTCAAGAAGTTAAGTCGTCGTACTCAAGGGGATGTCATCGTACTCAAGAAGTTAAGTCGTCGTACTCAAGGGGATGTCATCGTACTCAAGAAGTTAAGTCGTCGTACTCAAGGGGATGTCATCGTACTCAAGAAGTTAAGTCGTCGTACTCAAGGGGATGTCATCGTACTCAAGAAGTTAAGTCGTCGTACTCAAGGGGATGTCATCGTACTCAAGAAGTTAAGTCGTCGTACTCAAGGGGATGTCATCGTACTCAAGAAGTTAAGTCGTCGTACTCAAGGGGATGTCATCGTACTCAAGAAGTTAAGTCGTCGTACTCAAGGGGATGTCATCGTACTCAAGAAGTTAAGTCGTCGTACTCAAGGGGATGTCATCGTACTCAAGAAGTTAAGTCGTCGTACTCAAGGGGATGTCATCGTACTCAAGAAGTTAAGTCGTCGTACTCAAGGGGATGTCATCGTACTCAAGAAGTTAAGTCGTCGTACTCAAGGGGATGTCATCGTACTCAAGAAGTTAAGTCGTCGTACTCAAGGGGATGTCATCGTACTCAAGAAGTTAAGTCGTCGTACTCAAGGGGATGTCATCGTACTCAAGAAGTTAAGTCGTCGTACTCAAGGGGATGTCATCGTACTCAAGAAGTTAAGTCGTCGTACTCAAGGGGATGTCATCGTACTCAAGAAGTTAAGTCGTCGTACTCAAGGGGATGTCATCGTACTCAAGAAGTTAAGTCGTCGTACTCAAGGGGATGTCATCGTACTCAAGAAGTTAAGTCGTCGTACTCAAGGGGATGTCATCGTACTCAAGAAGTTAAGTCGTCGTACTCAAGGGGATGTCATCGTACTCAAGAAGTTAAGTCGTCGTACTCAAGGGGATGTCATCGTACTCAAGAAGTTAAGTCGTCGTACTCAAGGGGATGTCATCGTACTCAAGAAGTTAAGTCGTCGTACTCAAGGGGATGTCATCGTACTCAAGAAGTTAAGTCGTCGTACTCAAGGGGATGTCATCGTACTCAAGAAGTTAAGTCGTCGTACTCAAGGGGATGTCATCGTACTCAAGAAGTTAAGTCGTCGTACTCAAGGGGATGTCATCGTACTCAAGAAGTTAAGTCGTCGTACTCAAGGGGATGTCATCGTACTCAAGAAGTTAAGTCGTCGTACTCAAGGGGATGTCATCGTACTCAAGAAGTTAAGTCGTCGTACTCAAGGGGATGTCATCGTACTCAAGAAGTTAAGTCGTCGTACTCAAGGGGATGTCATCGTACTCAAGAAGTTAAGTCGTCGTACTCAAGGGGATGTCATCGTACTCAAGAAGTTAAGTCGTCGTACTCAAGGGGATGTCATCGTACTCAAGAAGTTAAGTCGTCGTACTCAAGGGGATGTCATCGTACTCAAGAAGTTAAGTCGTCGTACTCAAGGGGATGTCATCGTACTCAAGAAGTTAAGTCGTCGTACTCAAGGGGATGTCATCGTACTCAAGAAGTTAAGTCGTCGTACTCAAGGGGATGTCATCGTACTCAAGAAGTTAAGTCGTCGTACTCAAGGGGATGTCATCGTACTCAAGAAGTTAAGTCGTCGTACTCAAGGGGATGTCATCGTACTCAAGAAGTTAAGTCGTCGTACTCAAGGGGATGTCATCGTACTCAAGAAGTTAAGTCGTCGTACTCAAGGGGATGTCATCGTACTCAAGAAGTTAAGTCGTCGTACTCAAGGGGATGTCATCGTACTCAAGAAGTTAAGTCGTCGTACTCAAGGGGATGTCATCGTACTCAAGAAGTTAAGTCGTCGTACTCAAGGGGATGTCATCGTACTCAAGAAGTTAAGTCGTCGTACTCAAGGGGATGTCATCGTACTCAAGAAGTTAAGTCGTCGTACTCAAGGGGATGTCATCGTACTCAAGAAGTTAAGTCGTCGTACTCAAGGGGATGTCATCGTACTCAAGAAGTTAAGTCGTCGTACTCAAGGGGATGTCATCGTACTCAAGAAGTTAAGTCGTCGTACTCAAGGGGATGTCATCGTACTCAAGAAGTTAAGTCGTCGTACTCAAGGGGATGTCATCGTACTCAAGAAGTTAAGTCGTCGTACTCAAGGGGATGTCATCGTACTCAAGAAGTTAAGTCGTCGTACTCAAGGGGATGTCATCGTACTCAAGAAGTTAAGTCGTCGTACTCAAGGGGATGTCATCGTACTCAAGAAGTTAAGTCGTCGTACTCAAGGGGATGTCATCGTACTCAAGAAGTTAAGTCGTCGTACTCAAGGGGATGTCATCGTACTCAAGAAGTTAAGTCGTCGTACTCAAGGGGATGTCATCGTACTCAAGAAGTTAAGTCGTCGTACTCAAGGGGATGTCATCGTACTCAAGAAGTTAAGTCGTCGTACTCAAGGGGATGTCATCGTACTCAAGAAGTTAAGTCGTCGTACTCAAGGGGATGTCATCGTACTCAAGAAGTTAAGTCGTCGTACTCAAGGGGATGTCATCGTACTCAAGAAGTTAAGTCGTCGTACTCAAGGGGATGTCATCGTACTCAAGAAGTTAAGTCGTCGTACTCAAGGGGATGTCATCGTACTCAAGAAGTTAAGTCGTCGTACTCAAGGGGATGTCATCGTACTCAAGAAGTTAAGTCGTCGTACTCAAGGGGATGTCATCGTACTCAAGAAGTTAAGTCGTCGTACTCAAGGGGATGTCATCGTACTCAAGAAGTTAAGTCGTCGTACTCAAGGGGATGTCATCGTACTCAAGAAGTTAAGTCGTCGTACTCAAGGGGATGTCATCGTACTCAAGAAGTTAAGTCGTCGTACTCAAGGGGATGTCATCGTACTCAAGAAGTTAAGTCGTCGTACTCAAGGGGATGTCATCGTACTCAAGAAGTTAAGTCGTCGTACTCAAGGGGATGTCATCGTACTCAAGAAGTTAAGTCGTCGTACTCAAGGGGATGTCATCGTACTCAAGAAGTTAAGTCGTCGTACTCAAGGGGATGTCATCGTACTCAAGAAGTTAAGTCGTCGTACTCAAGGGGATGTCATCGTACTCAAGAAGTTAAGTCGTCGTACTCAAGGGGATGTCATCGTACTCAAGAAGTTAAGTCGTCGTACTCAAGGGGATGTCATCGTACTCAAGAAGTTAAGTCGTCGTACTCAAGGGGATGTCATCGTACTCAAGAAGTTAAGTCGTCGTACTCAAGGGGATGTCATCGTACTCAAGAAGTTAAGTCGTCGTACTCAAGGGGATGTCATCGTACTCAAGAAGTTAAGTCGTCGTACTCAAGGGGATGTCATCGTACTCAAGAAGTTAAGTCGTCGTACTCAAGGGGATGTCATCGTACTCAAGAAGTTAAGTCGTCGTACTCAAGGGGATGTCATCGTACTCAAGAAGTTAAGTCGTCGTACTCAAGGGGATGTCATCGTACTCAAGAAGTTAAGTCGTCGTACTCAAGGGGATGTCATCGTACTCAAGAAGTTAAGTCGTCGTACTCAAGGGGATGTCATCGTACTCAAGAAGTTAAGTCGTCGTACTCAAGGGGATGTCATCGTACTCAAGAAGTTAAGTCGTCGTACTCAAGGGGATGTCATCGTACTCAAGAAGTTAAGTCGTCGTACTCAAGGGGATGTCATCGTACTCAAGAAGTTAAGTCGTCGTACTCAAGGGGATGTCATCGTACTCAAGAAGTTAAGTCGTCGTACTCAAGGGGATGTCATCGTACTCAAGAAGTTAAGTCGTCGTACTCAAGGGGATGTCATCGTACTCAAGAAGTTAAGTCGTCGTACTCAAGGGGATGTCATCGTACTCAAGAAGTTAAGTCGTCGTACTCAAGGGGATGTCATCGTACTCAAGAAGTTAAGTCGTCGTACTCAAGGGGATGTCATCGTACTCAAGAAGTTAAGTCGTCGTACTCAAGGGGATGTCATCGTACTCAAGAAGTTAAGTCGTCGTACTCAAGGGGATGTCATCGTACTCAAGAAGTTAAGTCGTCGTACTCAAGGGGATGTCATCGTACTCAAGAAGTTAAGTCGTCGTACTCAAGGGGATGTCATCGTACTCAAGAAGTTAAGTCGTCGTACTCAAGGGGATGTCATCGTACTCAAGAAGTTAAGTCGTCGTACTCAAGGGGATGTCATCGTACTCAAGAAGTTAAGTCGTCGTACTCAAGGGGATGTCATCGTACTCAAGAAGTTAAGTCGTCGTACTCAAGGGGATGTCATCGTACTCAAGAAGTTAAGTCGTCGTACTCAAGGGGATGTCATCGTACTCAAGAAGTTAAGTCGTCGTACTCAAGGGGATGTCATCGTACTCAAGAAGTTAAGTCGTCGTACTCAAGGGGATGTCATCGTACTCAAGAAGTTAAGTCGTCGTACTCAAGGGGATGTCATCGTACTCAAGAAGTTAAGTCGTCGTACTCAAGGGGATGTCATCGTACTCAAGAAGTTAAGTCGTCGTACTCAAGGGGATGTCATCGTACTCAAGAAGTTAAGTCGTCGTACTCAAGGGGATGTCATCGTACTCAAGAAGTTAAGTCGTCGTACTCAAGGGGATGTCATCGTACTCAAGAAGTTAAGTCGTCGTACTCAAGGGGATGTCATCGTACTCAAGAAGTTAAGTCGTCGTACTCAAGGGGATGTCATCGTACTCAAGAAGTTAAGTCGTCGTACTCAAGGGGATGTCATCGTACTCAAGAAGTTAAGTCGTCGTACTCAAGGGGATGTCATCGTACTCAAGAAGTTAAGTCGTCGTACTCAAGGGGATGTCATCGTACTCAAGAAGTTAAGTCGTCGTACTCAAGGGGATGTCATCGTACTCAAGAAGTTAAGTCGTCGTACTCAAGGGGATGTCATCGTACTCAAGAAGTTAAGTCGTCGTACTCAAGGGGATGTCATCGTACTCAAGAAGTTAAGTCGTCGTACTCAAGGGGATGTCATCGTACTCAAGAAGTTAAGTCGTCGTACTCAAGGGGATGTCATCGTACTCAAGAAGTTAAGTCGTCGTACTCAAGGGGATGTCATCGTACTCAAGAAGTTAAGTCGTCGTACTCAAGGGGATGTCATCGTACTCAAGAAGTTAAGTCGTCGTACTCAAGGGGATGTCATCGTACTCAAGAAGTTAAGTCGTCGTACTCAAGGGGATGTCATCGTACTCAAGAAGTTAAGTCGTCGTACTCAAGGGGATGTCATCGTACTCAAGAAGTTAAGTCGTCGTACTCAAGGGGATGTCATCGTACTCAAGAAGTTAAGTCGTCGTACTCAAGGGGATGTCATCGTACTCAAGAAGTTAAGTCGTCGTACTCAAGGGGATGTCATCGTACTCAAGAAGTTAAGTCGTCGTACTCAAGGGGATGTCATCGTACTCAAGAAGTTAAGTCGTCGTACTCAAGGGGATGTCATCGTACTCAAGAAGTTAAGTCGTCGTACTCAAGGGGATGTCATCGTACTCAAGAAGTTAAGTCGTCGTACTCAAGGGGATGTCATCGTACTCAAGAAGTTAAGTCGTCGTACTCAAGGGGATGTCATCGTACTCAAGAAGTTAATGGAGACGACGCGACTCCAATATTCAGCGTTTATGTAAGGCAGCCGAGGATTATTTTCTTTTTTTCTTAAGACTCCGGGAAAATACGACGCTCAACAACACTCCCTCCCAAAAGGCCGCTCGAGTCATAACCATCCTATCTTCCAGTTGTCCCTCGTCTTATTACCTTCTCCTCCTCCTCCTCTTCCTCCTCCCTCTCCAACACCACCACCACCACCAACTCGCCTTAAGAGCGACGGTGCACGATCCTTGGGTACGAAGGATTGACCTCATGACCCGCCGACTTGAAAGGGTCAGGTCAAAGGCCCTCCTCCCCCCCCCCAAAAAAAAATGAAATAGCCCACCCATCATCGTACCTCAAGAGTCGCAACAAACGTGTACAAGGCATCGCCTCGCACTTTCGTGTTTCAAGCGGCATCCCCAGTGCTTGGACGGCGGAACGCAAGAGCAAAGATGGAGTTAGATCGCTTTGGCTGTAGAGGCAGGCGAGGCGAGGCGAGGTAAGACGTGATCACTGGCCATTCAAGCCACGGGCAGCCTCATGCTGACGACAGGTATAAAAGTATTGAAGAAGATCCCAGCGGCTGGCATGCACTCCGGGAATCCCTTATTCAAGACGGAATCTTTGATTGCGTCCAGAGCTTCGTAATGGACGAGTGAATCCCTTGTCGTCAGGTTGTTCTCTTTACCTTCACTGCTTTGTCCTACAATCTCGCTAGTTTTTCGTCATATTCTGTATGATATATATATCGAACGTACAAACCTCCAACAGCCAGGATCGAACCCGGGACCCCTGTGTAAGAGGTGGGAATGCTACTGCTAGGCCATGGGCCTGGCTGATAGGAAATAACTATTCGAATACTATGTACTCGAATACCCTTCGTCTCACGTTGGTGAGCAACGGGGTCTACACCGGTCATTTCCCAACAGGCGCACACACTCAGCAGATAGCATTTTACCGAACCTAAACTGTACAACGCGGAGGTATATGAATACGAACAAAGTGCATATGAACGCGCACCTTCATAGAACTTACAAACCTCCAGCAGCCTCCAGCACACACACACACACACACACACACCCTAGGCCTATGCCAGCGTGTGTACGTGTGTTAAAGCCCTTACGGTGAAGTCAGTAGTAGAGACATGAGTTACAAAAACCAGTAAAACAAACACACACACACACAAAAAAAAAGGCTTCAGTAAAGCTATAATCCCCAACACCTATTGTAAAGAGACTGGCAAACAAAGAGAGACATATTGTCGCCGATAAAAGCCAAGGCCAGCATTTAAGAGATTGCTATTCCAATATCCGTCAGGCAAGTCTCCGTTTTCTTCGAGCTCAGGAAGAAATCATCCGTGTTTGTTTTGTTTTTTTTTTCTTCAAGATTTTTACGGCCCCGGGGATCTTCGTGTGTTTGATCTTATAGATGGGCGTATAGAAGTATTCAGATGGGAAGCTTTCTGGCAGGAATTGGAAGAGAGGTAGATTTTTTTTTTTTTTTTTTTTTTACTTTAGCCACGTGACTGTCGTAATTATATTCTACTGTGTTGTAGACATATTTGAAATGTTTATTTTGTGATTGAGATATTTGAAATGTTTATGTTTTTAGAAATTTTTTACCACTCTACTATCAAAATTATAAATAATTATTGATAGAGAAATTCAAAATATTTTTATTCATTTTCTAAATTTGACAAATTACTTACATACTTGAAAGTATGGAATTTTTAAGAGATTTAGCGATTATGATCTGCTGATATATTTTTTCTTAATAAAAACAAGACCTATTAATTTAGCGCTGGCTTCCGCAGTCATAGGCTTAACTTTAAACATCTCAAGATAATATTCAGGATCGTTCCGACCTCAGTGACCCTTGACAGACGATGGGCCTATTAGCTCCTAATAACCAGCCAATCATCAAACAGAAAAAACGAAACGACACATTTTTTATTTTTCTTTCAACGTCGTTTTTTTTCTTTTTTTTGCATCATA
>NC_092227.1:9858395-9890895 GCF_036320965.1 Panulirus ornatus
TGCCGAACGCTTTGGCTTCTGACCAGACAGGTGTCGAAAGTCGTTGTCGAAGCAGCGGCAACTCTGCTGCCATTAAGGAGATGAGGACGAATTTAGTTTCAGCTGCTAGGCGCGAGCCTTTTGTCTTAGCTAACGGTAAACCCGAACGTTCTCTCTCAATCATTTTGCCAAGCTTTTTTGTTACGTTATTCAAGATATGCTGGGTCTCCTCATACGTGGGTAAACAAATGGCTTACTAACACTTTGTTTTCTGATTTGTATCAATGTTGTTGATCAGTTGGTCGTTTGTGCTTTGAGGTCTATCCACTACTGAGGTCATTTAAGTCTTCATCGTCAACTTATATATCAAAACCATCGAACGAAAATACTTGAATGTTTTCTTCTAGTGTACAATTAATTGTTGAATGCTACAGTGGAGTGTACAGTTCATTCCTAAAGGCACAGTCGACATTTCGTTGAGTGTTCTGGACACAGCGTAGGTCTGCGAAGGCTTATCCCACAGCCACAGCTTATCACTGTGGCTCACAGGGTTACCCAGCGTCAGGGACAACCCTATGGGGTTGTTACATGACCCTTGGTGCATATGATGGCTTAAGCGCATCACCTGAGGGTTGGAAGTCAAAAGCCAGGCCATCGAATCCAGTGGTCTCATCGCCGTGCTCTAGATGTAAACACGGGGGGTCGGAAGAGTAACCATATACTTAAAATCAAAATTAATTGCTTGGCCTTAAATTATTTAGACGAATGACAGCGTCGCCTCCGGTGCAGGGGAAATGTCAGTGTCGGAAATTAGACTGTGAATACCCATTGCCAAACATTATATTAGTAACGAGGTTAATGTAATGTCTAATGAGACGTGAGGACTGGCAGCGAGGCTTCAACGGCTGGCGTGAACGCCTTTTACCCGCCCGCTACGAGTGCAACGCCGCCCGCCTCCTGATTCGGCGTCCCTCCACAGTATGATTTCCAAATTGTCATGACCGCCACTGAATTGATATATTAATTTATAAGCATATGTTGTTGATGATATTGCATGCACCGGAGTTCCGTCTGGCAAGGACCTTTGTCTGATTGACGACCCAGACCATATATATATATATATATATATATATATATATATATATATATATACACATCAACCTTTTCTTCAAATAGATAGATTTTCGTAGATAATGATAGTAATAGTAGTAGTAGTAATAGTAGTGATAATAATAATAATGATAATAATGATAATAATAATAATAATGATAATTATGATAATGATAGTAATCATGATAATTCTATAGTTAGAATCTTGTCTGATCAGTAATTATTATTTACCAGTACGCTGTTGTTTATTGTACAGTTGACGTAGACAAATATTGTAAAATATAATTGGGATTATATCCTTTTTTTTTGTTTGGTTTCATTCACTTCGTATAGTTTTATGTCGTCCATGTTTGTGTACTTTTAGTGCACGGTGTGTGCCAGTTGTTATAATGGCTTGTTTGACTTAGTGAAATCGTTACATAAGTCAAAGGTCTTGCCTGTAGTGAGAGCGTATGTGGCCTTAGGTCTACTGACCTCCTGAAAGGTATTTAAGAATATTCAGTTGGTGGTTGAAACTTGACTTTGACGGCCTTAATGACCCTAGCAAGTCGTTAGGCCTAAAGCCCAAATAGCCAAACTACCAATACTCCCGTGTCTCGCGAAATGTTTCGTGGGTGATTATGATGAGGGAGTGATGGAAGATGTCAGTTGGAGTCGAGGTGTTGATGGAAAGTGTCGCGCAGGGTGTGGGTGTTGATGAACTGCGTCGAGCTGGGTGTGGGTGTTGATGAACTGCGTCGGGCAGGGTGTGGGTGTGGGTGTTGATGAAGGGCGTCGGGCAGGGTGTGGGTGTTGATGAAAGGTGTCGGGCAGGGTGTAGGTGATGATGAACTGCGTCGGGCTGGGTGTGGGTGTTGATGAAGGGCGTCGGGCAGGGTGTGGGTGTTGATGAACTGCGTCGAGCTGGGTGTAGGTGTTGATGAAGGGCGTCGGGCTGGGTGTGGGTGTTGATGAAGGGCGTCGAGCAGGGTGTAGGTGTTGATGAACTGCGTCGAGCTGGGTGTAGGTGTTGATGAAGGGCGTCGGGCTGGGTGTAGGTGTTGATGAAGGGCGTCGGGCTGGGTGTGGGTGTTGATGAAGGGCGTCGAGCAGGGTGTAGGTGTTGATGAACTGCGTCGGGCTGGGTGTAGGTGTTGATGACCTGCGTCGGGCTGGGTGTGGGTGTTGATGAACTGCGTCGCGCTGGGTGTAGGTGTTGATGAGGGTTGTTGGGAAGGACGTAGGTGTTGATGAGGGGTGTCGGGAAGGGTGTTGGTGTTAATGACGGGTGTCGGGAAGGGTGTAGGTGGTGTGAGGAGGCCTGTAGCAAGGGACGGTGTTAGCTTTTGTTTCTCTGACAATGGATTCTCTCGCGGGCACAAGTTCTCATCGGGGTCGTGTCTTAATGAAAGAAAAGAATAAGAAAAGCAGAAATACGGAGACAAGAATCGGAGGAATGATTTAAAGAGATTCTGAGTAGGTGGAGAGACACGAGAATGCTTCAAAAAAAAAAAAAGAAAAAAGAAAAAACTTCTAGAGCTTAGCGCTAGAGTGAAAGAAACAGACAACACAACGTCCCACTCTTGCATTACCAACAGCCACAGAGTAATTATGATGACGCAAGGGCTCGTCGATTCTATCGTCACCAACTTAAATGTTGAGTTGGGACACACACAAGCAAGACGGTTCTCGAGAGCAGAAACGCAAATAATATCTTCAGAAAGAAGAAAAACACCTCAAGGACAAGGCGGCGTGTGTGGGGAGGGAGGGGGAAAGTGGGTCAAAGTGTTCAGGTCACATTTAGAGAGCTTGATAAGTCCCTGAGGTGTTGCTTTATAGTCTCGACACTGAACAGCGACATGCCAGTTGTTTGAGAGGGAGAGAATTGAGTACATGAGTCATGTGGCGGGCCTCCACAGGACCAGACTTTGTCCTGATTGTTATTTCACTTAATGAGATACGTTGCCTGTGGCAGCTCCTCCCTGATGGAGGCTGATTACAGAAGACGAGAGGAAACATCCTTTACATACTTGACGTGTCGAATATTTCTCTGCCTTCGGTTTGATCTTAATATATATACTTGACGTTATGACGCGCGAGGGAAAAAAGGGAAAAATTTTCTCAAATGTGTATCTTCTTCGTGGGGAAAACAACTATGAGAGAAATGGGGGAGGAGAAATCCGTCGTCGCAAACGAGCCTGACTTGGCTGGGGCTCTGTGGACAACAACATCGCCTTCGTCTTAGCAATCAGACCGTGGTCGGCCCACCCCTCAACTCCTCTCTGCTCCCTACACCACCACCAACACCCCCATCCCACACTTTCAACTGCTCAACTCGAGGGGAAAACGGTAACGGGGATGCGAGCACGCGACATTCTCCTCACTGGCGTCGCGAGATGAACGGGCCGAGCTGCTGCCTCCACAAAACTCTCATCTACTACGGGATAATGAAGGCCCATAACACGGATTCTTGTCTGTCTCTCCCTTCACTCAGCCGAGCAGACGGACAAAAGGACCTTTATGACTGCACAGGGGAAAACCCTCCCACCTCCTCCCCACCAGCTCGTAACATTAGACGTGGGCGGGTATTAAAGTCGTTGTGTGCCGCTGCAAGATGGAGGTGGTGGTGATGGTGGCTGTGTTGGTGGTGGAGGTGGTGGTGGTCAGGTCGTGATCCGCTACACACCTCTGGCATAGCCCTACTGCTGTGGGCCCGCTTCCACTCCCAGCTCTCTAATGGCCGGGTTCCTCTCTCTCAGCTCTCTGATGGCCGGGTTCCTCTCTCTCAGCTCTCTGATGGCCGGGTTCCACTCCCAGCTCTCTGATGGCTGGGTTCCACTCTCTCAGCTCTCTGATGGCCGGGTTCCTCTCTCAGCTGTCAGATGGCCGGGTTCCTCTCCCAGCTCTCTGATGGCCGGGTTCCTCTCCCAGCCCTTTGCTGGCTGGGCTCTGTTCCCAGCCCTACGGTGGTTAGGTCCCCCCACTCCTCTGCTGGGCGGGTTCTGCTATACAGGGTAGGGGGACAGACGCGCGAGAACCCAGTTATGCGCGGTGAGGAGCTGTATATACCACAGCCCCCGCTCTAAGCGGTGAGGGGACGCATACACGACAACCTCGCTGTACGCGGTGAGGAGACGTATATACCACAGCCCCCGCTCTACGCGGTGAGGGGACGTATACACGACAACCTCGCTGTGCGCGGTGAGGAGACAGACACATCATAAACCCGCTATAAACAGCGAGGGAACATACTAATGTAATCCCGCCGTACTGAAGTACCTGTTGACACTGTGTAAACGTGTGGGACGTATACAAGGAGACACGTTACAGACACACTGGTGAACACTCTGTAAAAGGACTTACTGGAAAATGTCAGTATTCTACGTGGGACGAATGATAGTGTTTAGTGTGGGGTAAAGGTCTTCCTTCTTCTTTATCGTAAAGGAACGCAGACAGGGACGGTATGATTGCCAAATCTGAAGGGCCATATCCTAGGAAAAAAATAAATCTTTGGACTGTGTCCTGTGCTGGGGCGATTGTCTGCCTTACATCGTCCATCCATCTTTTGGTAATTTAGGAGGGAGTGGCAGCTGTGCCTGGGGATCGGCATATATAGACCATTGCCTCAGACATGGAGGTTCTGAGGTGTGATTTACGTAAACATTTTCTCTAATGACAGTGTGACCAGACGAGATGGTGTCGTCACGACCTAGGCTTTAGAATGACTGGCGATGTAAAGATGTGGACATACAGAGATAACATGCAGCAACATACGCTCAAGTGACAGTCTTGTGAAAGTATACAGTGCTAGCATACAGGGAACATACACTTAAGTGATAGTATTACTACAGTATCTGCTTTCACTCAAGTATGACAACGATATGATGTTGAGTAATACACTCGTAGTGCTCAAGTTCCTCATTGCTGAGTAGGCTGCTCTTCCCACGAGGAAGCATAAGAATCTCTCCCTTATCTCGTTGACAAATGTATACGTACTTAAAGTACTTACCTGTTTCCCGTGTACGGGGGGAGAGAGAGAGAGCTCCACATTCTCAACTGTCATACGACCTTTTAAACTTTAAAACAGTTTGAGTAATCTGTTCCTTCCATCAACCACTCCACGCAGACAATATGATTCACTGTCTCTCATGTTTTCAAACATGTTTCTTCCTCAATTTCATGTTGCCGCTTCTCGGTTGCTCTGTCTTTGCCGCTTCGAATTGTTTATGTCACGAAACGCGTTTGAAAAGTCAAAAGTTTGTGATCAATTCACTCTTTACTCTTTCCTCTCTTCCATGGTAACCAAAAAATCTCTAGCCTCGATCCTCTTCATGTAACTCAGCTCTCTTAATTCCTATGCCATCATTATTGTCTTCCCTCGGATCTTTACGATTAGTGAAGCGTATTCGAGGTTTTTTTGGGCCTGATCTATGTGTGATGTGAACAGAGTGCTAACCACCACCTCACTACCCGCTCCCGGGGACTGCGAGGTAAACAATTGCCACCAGACAGTTTGTATCTACCACACACTCTTGAGGTGAGGCTCTGGCGACGGGTGAGTGTTGTCTGCTCCAATGTCCCCTGTTAGACACGTCCCTTCTGTCCAGAGGGAATCTAGACTCACCTAGTCTGTGTCTGTGATTGACATTTCCACCCCATCATTATAGCTTTACTGTCTCTGTACCGTGTGTGTGTGTGGGCTGTGTGGGTGGGTGTGTGTGTGTGTGTGGGTGGGTGTGTGTGGGTGTGTGTGTGTGGGTGTGTGGGTGTGTGGGAATTCACTGACACCCAGGCAACACTGGGGTTATTGCCTCTTCCAGCACCCTGCACCTCAGGGCGAGCATCCCCGACAGTTTTGGTAGTCAACGCCGGGGCGCACGTCCCTCTCTCTCTCTCTCTCTCTCTCTCTCTCTCTCTCTCTCTCTCTCTCTCTCTCTCTCTCTCTCTCTCTCTCTCTGAAAATACGCGACAGAGAGAGAGAGAGAGAGAGAGGGGGGACCCCCTGCGCCACCTGCTTCACTCCCATACCTTGGTCCCCTAAGTAGCGACCCAGCAACCTTTTCCAGGCAAGCATCCCTCCCTCCCACACACACACACACACACACACCGTCCCACCTCCTCCCGCGGTGCGGAGGTGAGGAGGGAAGGAAGCCGGATGTCTGCCGCTGAGGGTAAGTAGCTGACGGAGGTCATAGAAGGGCGGCTGAGGAGAGTCTCAGCATCCCCGAGGGGAGTGTCACCGTCCCCATCAGGCAAGTACTCCTGGAAATCCAGTCGTAATCCAGGAAGTGAGGGAGAGGAGGAGGAGGAGGAGGAGGTGGAGGAGGAGGAGGAGGAGGAGGAGGAGGGGGAGGAGAGGAGAGGAGGAACACAACACACACCCCACACACCCCCTCCAGCTGACGAGGGTTCTTCTCATCCTGCTGAAGGTGGCTCCATATGTCACTCCTCCAACGGAGGAACCCACCTCCTCCTCCCATCCCTGAGTGACCATTAGCGTTTAAGACTGTGTCTGGCGACGCAAAACGGAAGCTGATTGAGACCTCTGGACTGATTCATATGGCGGGTACTCCATTATAATTTCTCTCACGCTACCATTAAGATACGGATATTCAGACGAGGTAGGGAGAGTGTTGGTGCGGGACGTCTGCACCCTTCAATTACCCTTGGTTAAATGAGGGACGGCCATACGCCCTTCACTCAGTATATTGAGAGACAGTCATACACCCTTCACTCACTATATTGTGGGACAGTCATATGCCCTTCACTAAGTATATCAAGGGACAGGCACACGCCCTTCGCTTAGTATATTGAGGGACAGTCATACACCCTTCACTCAGTATATTGAGAGACAGTCATACACCCTTCACTCAGTAATGCGTCACATCACCACCCACTAACAGTACTGTAAATCATCGTCTGTGGACAAAGAGATTTCGTCACGTGTTATTCCCCAGGTCCGGTTTGGCTGTGACAGGTGTGACATATCGGCTGTAACGCGCCAGAGACAGACCTGGTGATGATGCTGTGTTCGCTGTGACTCTCACTTCAGCTCACTTCAGCTCTGGTTTGCGTTGGCAGAGGCGATTCTTTAAGGTACCATCCTCTAAGGTTTGGGTTTTGAAGAGACTTTAGGTCGTGTCAAGATGCGACATTGTCTTAATTTTAGGGAGAAAAAAGAAATTATAAACAAACGTAAAAAGATGTCTAAAGATTCGAACACTAGCCGGAACTTGGAAAATGTTTCACGGGCGTCTTGAAATACACACGTCTTCTGAACCTTCGAAACTCAAATATTGGTTTGATGAAGGATTAAACGACCCATTCGTCAGCAGCGAGCCGATATTACTGAGGCGTGTTGGTCGTTCAGTCGTTAGCCATGTCCGGCAATAGTAAGTCTTAACGACCCATTGGCCAGCAGCAGCTCCATCTCCTCCTCCTCCGTCTCCTCCTCCTCCTCCTCCGTCTTGGTCAGGTCGTAACGATCCACCAGTTTGCGAGCAGCGTCCCGTCCTGGTCGAGTCTTAACGGGCGCCCCACACCGTGGCCAGCTGCGTCCGTCTTAATGACCCTGAACCAGAGAGATGTTGTTGACGACGCGTCTCGCCCGCCCACACGGTGGAGGAGGACGACGACTCTGCTCGACCAAAGGCGTCGTCGTCGGGTTAGGAGAGTCATTAGAAAAGGGAACACCGAGTCCCCAAACCTCTCTTAGATGCGTCGGTACACCTCAGGGGAAGGAGGAAGGGGGGGAAAAAAAAAAGAGAGAGAATAGTCCTCCTGCCAGTACAAGAGACAGATTACAGATGACGAGATTAAAATGATTAAAATTGGTATTAATCCGAGCGGATGGGTGGGGAGGGAGGTGTCTTCAGGGCTAGCCGTGGATTATGCAGGATTACGGCGCGTGTCAGAGCCTATTAACCGGCAGGTTCCTCGTCAGGGTTGTTATGGCAGCGCTGGTTGATGGCCAGCCAGACGACGACCCGTTCCCAAACCCCCCCCCCCCAGGCTCTCTGAGCAGCCTTTGTGTGTTGTGTGTGTGTGTGTGTGTGTGTGTGTGTGTGTGTGTGTGTGTGTGAGGACGTTCAGCAGCTCCGGAACCCGACATAAAGTAAACGACGACTAATTAAAGCCTGATTTGTCTGTCCCGTGGACTTGACGTGGGGTGGAGTGGGGGCGGAGGCTGAATAATTCATGGAAGTTCTTAATGACTAAAACTTGTAGCGTTACGGGTAATTAGCGATCACATAGAGGCGGGCGTCGGTGATAGCGGAGAGATGTGTGTGTGTGTGTTGGGGTGGGGGAGAGAGAGGCGGTGGTGGATGAGCCACGCAGGTGGGAGCAAGGAGGAGACTGGAGGAGGAGAAGTGGCTAGGGAGGGTTGTCGGTGAGGAGAGAGAGAAGGGTGAGTTGGCGGAGGGGCGGGCATCCGCTACCATCTATGCCTCCCGTCTCTCCTCCTACGGTTACATGAACCACATAGAAAATCTAAAACCCTCGTCTCTGTGTCACTTCTCGATTCATCTACTTGATCACTTACGTACCTCAGGGATGAGCTGGTCTTCAAGGGCCAACACTTCGAAGAGAATGGTCATCATACGCAAGGGTCGTGCTTTCGTGATCAAGGGTCGTATACTGTTGTGCTCATCGGTCGTACTGTTGTGCTCAAGGGTCGTCCCATCGTGCTCAAGGATCGTACTGTTGTGTTCATGGGTTGTATTATCGTGCTCAAGGGTCATGCTGTTGTGTTCATGGGCCGTATTATCGTGCTCAAGGGTCATGCTGTTGTGTTCATGGGTTGTATTATCGTGCTCAAGGGTCATGCTGTTGTGTTCATGGGTTGTATTATTGTGCTCAAGGGTCATGCTGTTGTGTTCATGGGTTGTATTATTGTGCTCAAGGATCATGCTGTTGTGTTCATGGGTTGTATTATTGTACTCAAGGGTCATGCTGTTGTGTTCATGGGTCGTATCATCCTGCTCAAGGGTCATGCTGTTGTGTTCAAGGGTCGTATCATCGTGCTCAAGGAGTTAAATCTTTCCCAGCTCCGTGCCAGCAGCGCACGTCATGATCACCCATTATACCCCAGACTGTAAATGATTCCTTGACACTACACCAACAACAAAATGGGTGAGTGTGTATGACAGGAGTAACTTCTAATTGCGTCAGAGACACTTGTGTGTGTGTGTGTGTGTGTGTGTGTGTGTCCTCCTTTGCTGGCCGTGTCGACGAGAGCGGAGTGCCTGAATATATATTTTATTCGCCGGGGACACGTTGGTTCAGTGAATACTCCATCAACTGGATAAAGTGAAATGAAAATATGGGAAAAAGAACAACATTCACGATCGAATGCAGAGTGTCTTTCCGGTCGTTATCACCCACTACCATCTTCACTACAGAGGCAGACACTATCAACTGCATCTTCATTCTACCGTCTGCGAATCTGACCAAACTTCATACTCTGATGCATCTTATTTTGATATCCTCCTTTACCAGCATTTCCCTCACTTGAACACGACGGTACGACTCTTGAGCATGACAGTACGACCCCTTGAGAACGACGGTTCAAATCATAGGGTACTGATGGCTTGATCTTTGACCTGACCCTCTAGGATGTCATTATAGGTAACGCCATCCTGAAGGGTCGCACCGTCGCGTCATACCGAAGGCGTCCTAATACAAGATGTGACTTCTCATCATCACACAGTGTATTCCACGCGAGAAGAATCATGACTGTTCCTCCCCGGTATGAATTAACTCCTGAGAGTAATCAGGTCGAGTTTGTGTGAGACCTGAGAACACACGAGAGGTATGCCAACACCTACCACTAAACTCCCTCTCCTCCTCCTCCTCCTCCTAGTGTCTCGTACTCCTGATCCTGCTGAACATTACATGTGGAAAACGACTGGTGGAAATGTGGAGATACACACCTTGATAGTGAAACATTTGTAGATACTGAGACACCTGGTGATGGTGAAACCCCTGTAGATAGTCAGACACTTGCAGATAGTGAAACACCTGCATATATTGAGACACAGATAGGGAGACACCTGCAGATATAGAGACACTTGCAGACGGTGAAACACCTGCAGATAGTGGAACACCTGCAGATAGTGAAACAGCTGCGATAGTGAAACTCCTGCAGATGGTGAAATACCTACAGATACTGAGACACCCACAGACACAATGATGTACCACGGAACATTCTCATAACAATGGTGAGGTTGGTGCGAGGGAGGAGTGTGGGCGGGCGGCACCGATCACACCAGACCAGAGCCGCAGGAGGCTATATACAACGGGTCTGAGGCGCCACCACCTTGGAGATTCGCACCTCGCCAGCGACGTCGAGTGTTGCCAGACGTCACAACGAAGTTTCAGACCTTCTCGTAATACTGAAGGACGTCTGAGACCGCTTGCAGATAAGATATGCCAGTGAGTTGGTGGCAGCAATCGCAACGGAGGCACAGGACACAGCTGGTGCGTGATGACGCTGGGGCGTCCCACCGATCCCCTGTTGCGACGTCTGCCAACACGCTCGTTAAAGTGGGTCACGGCGAAGCCCGGGATTATGCCAGCGACGACGAAGACCCTACGGGAGTGCTGGAAGACGCCAGGGAGACTTGCTTGGGGTTAAACAAAGTGTTGATGGGAGGGACATTAGAAGCTGATTTAAGGAAGGCTTTCCACCACCTTCAATCTCCATAGGAGAGGCCGTTGTTGATACAACAGCAGGAATCGTCTCGTATCCCCTTGATCCTATGGGGATCCTGAGGGCGTTAGAGCCACGGTGATAGATGGGCGAGATCTGCGTCAGGGATCTGTGTACTGATGAGCTGGGGGCTAGCAAAAAGTTAAGAAGGACGAAGGGAAAAAGGTTGTTAGATTTACTGAGCGTGAGTCGGGTGTCCCCCCTCCTCTATGGTAGAGAGATAGAGAGACACGGAGATTCAGATGTTACCCTGGCATGATCTCATACCTCACGAATTTCACGCCATTACTTATTTGCACTGTAAAGGGAGAGTGTTCCTCCACACACCCCTCACAGACCCTTCTCTCAAAACTTTCCCGTCAGATAGCATTTCAAACTTTTTTGTGTATTGCTGTCCTAATTGAATCGCTGTTAATTCCCTTCATCTGCAACTCATATCGTAAGTGCAATTCATAGCACGTAATTTTTCTGAACAGGTTGCCTGCTGCATTTCAATTTACGGCATCCAGTTGAGTCGTGTTCGCATGTGACGAAAGGCCTCTTCATTGGAGATGATTGCTTTACATTGCCAAACTCGTTTAGATATGTGAGGGGTTGTGATCAAATCACCCCTTTATTCTTCTCTCTTCCTCAGGAGACAAACTTATCGTTTAGGTATTTGAGGGGTTGTGATCAAGTCATGTCACCCCTTTACTCCTCTCTCTTCCTCAGGAGACAAACGTATCGTTTAGGCATTTGAGGGATTGTGATCAGGTCACCCCTTTACTCTTCTCTCTTCCTCGGTAGACAAACTTATCGTTTAGGTATTTGAGGGGTTGTGATCAAGTCATGTCACCCCTTTACTCTTCTCTCTTCCTCGGTAGACAAACGTATCGTTTAGGTATTTGAGGGGTTGTGATTGAGTCATCCCCTGACTCTTCTCTCTTCCCTGGTAGACAAACTTACGACCTCCAACCTCTCACTGTAACTCAACTATCGTAATTCCAGCAACATCTATATTCCAGTCCTTTGCACCACCTCCATTAGCTCTTTGTGCTTCTCTAGGTGTGGTGACCAAACTCGAGAAGCATATTCATCAAGCTTTCGTATCGTGTGGGATGTGAACAGCTTCGTAATATGTCTTAACACATGCGCTTGAAAGCTATTCTGATGTTTGCCAGCAGACAGTTGGTCTCCTTGGCTATTCTCATGTGGGACTCCTACAGCGACAGCCCACACACACGCACATATACATACCTATACATTTCAACGTACACATACATATGCATACACAGATATATATATATATATATATATATATATATATATATATATATATATATATATATATATATATATATATATATATATATTCCACAGTTTGCCTATCCTCTGTGGCGTGTCATCACTTATTATTGGCGGCAGATAATCATTTCTGGGATAATCGGATTCGTCTGGTGGTGGCTGGCTGGTGCAGGTGTGGCGGGTCTGATCCCTCATACTTAACGCTCACATGTCAGCCAGACGATCACTCTGCACACACCATCCTTATAGAATTTCAAACCCTCTCAGAAATTCGTTCGTGTGTGTGTGTGTGTGTGTGTATATATATATATATGTATATATATATATATATATATATATATATATATATATATATATATATATATATATATATATATATATATATATATAATATACTGTAATATACTGGAACTGTTTAATTCCATAACAACGATCGGGTTATTTGCTTTGAAAATAAATTCCTCGCCGATTATTGTGTCCGTCCAGAGACAAACACAGGCGGCCGCAAACTTGATTACAAAACCTATAATCGAATCCAATCCTGCAGCCCCATATCAGCAGCTCCTCAACCCGCGCGACCAGACTCCCTTACCCAATCCTTAATTATCAAACGCCCATCATTCCATTTTGCCTCTATAGTGGTCTTGTTTACAGTCTTTATTTCTTCGGCATAAGTGAATTATTACGTGTGTAGGTTGACTCTAATCTCATCCTCCTCTCATTGTAGGATTTAATTTCACGTGAATTATGAACTGTAGTTTGATATCGTAAGCCTATCTGATGTGCCAGAGGAATTGAATCGGGCGAACTGAACTCACACGAACGTCCGTCACTTGTTATGGCTAGGCTGCTGTAGCCTCGCTTAGGCAGCCTCGCTCATATGATGATAATGAACGTAATATTGAATTTTAGGCCGCCATTCGGCTGAAAATACACAGGTAAGAATTTATAGATGTTGTAGGACAGGGAGGTTATAGTAGTAAGTGATACTCCGTGTCGTATTATGCCTACGAAGTAAAAATTCCCATTTTCGTTTCAGCCTTATTGGTTAGGTCGGACGGAAGCCTAGTCAAACTTGCCAACGGTTGTGAAGTCAGGCTCAAGGGCGATGAGGGTTATGATCACAACCTCACTTCGTTGTCATCGACCGTAATCATAACACAGAGCGATAGATCGTACGAAATGGTTGTGGCTCTTATGATTCATGATATAGAAATATGTTCGTAACAATTTAGTGCTGAAGACCATTATATTAAAGTGTTCCTTCTGGTCGAAAGTTAGTGACTGTTTTGTGGATGGAGTTCGTCACGTCACTAACTGGGGTTAATAAGTAGTAGCAGGTCACAACTATTTATGGTCGAGCGTCGGGTACTAATAGACATATTAGATTTTTAGCGACCAACGCTTAACTCTGCATACAGGCCGTCTGCTCGTCTTCACTGAGCGTCGATCGAGAGACTGCAGCGTCAGACACATGACAATCGTTAGTCCTCTGTGTGTACATGAGTTCTTCCTTTATTTACACAGTCTCGTTTACAAGTACAATTTTATCATCTCCGGTAAGGTCGAAATGTAGGTTGTCTAGTAGCCACCATAGGTACCGCTAAATTCTGGTAGCCAGCAGGTATCGCTAAACTCTTGCAGCCAGCAGGTATCGCTAAACTCTGGTAGCCATCAGGTTACGCTAAACTCTGGTAACCAGTAGGTACCCCGCTAAACTCTGGTAGCCAGTAGGTACCCCGCTAAACTCTGGTAGCCAGTAGGTACCCAGCTAAACTCTGGTAGCCAGTAGGTACCCCGCTAAACTCTGGTAGCCAGTACCGGTACCCCGCTAAACTTCGGCAACCAATACGTACCGCTAAACTCTGGTACGTACTACTAAACTCTGGTAGCCAGCAGGTATCGCTGAACTCTGCTAACCAGCAAGTACAGTTAAACTCTAGTAACCAACAGGTACCGCTAATTGGCAGGTCTTTGGCCAGCAACATAATAAGGAACAACATGAGGAAGTTATATTCTTTTCTTTCCTCGTGTACGGATGTTGTTCATAAATTGCTACAGTTGGGAGACTTTGCTTATTTCCCCAAACATGTACGATGAACTATAGACTCCACAACTCCACACTTCCCTGTGGAGATGGTGGATATATGATACCAGAGAGTGATGGACTTTATCGGCTCCACAACACACCACAATAAGATCTGTCATGATTCGTATTACAGAGTTGCATTATGTACTGACGCGGTTAGCGTTGCTGAGCGCGGTGCCTTCACGGGGTCGACCGCCAGGGGTCGAACACATAGGTTCCAATCTTGGATGAGGCTGTCGGTCCACAGTCAATCCAGCCGTTTATCCTCCCGTGAACGTATACCACCTTAATGTTTGCTATCCTGGGTCAGTCCTTGCTCCGCCCTGACACCATCCTACATATAAGATCTTCGTTTAGGACGATAAAATACCTTGAATCGGAAGACATCTTATCTCTACGACATTACCCAACGTAAAGGAATAGATGTGTGATATGTTATCTTCAAACCTTCCTTTAACTTTAGAACGTGTTTACCTTCCATAGTTCTCCTAAGATTTGAATTTTGTATGAGCAATAACCACGGACTAGGCTAGACCGGGTCTGGGGTAAACCTAGGGTAGAAAGGAAAAGAGGAGGAACAATGTGGTCTAAGCCGCCACAATAACCATGAGAGTATCGTAATAATGTTAACTCGCCCCGCGGGGCGTCTCCCTTGACCCTTCCTCACTAACTTCTGAATCAGTCTGTCTCAGGTGGCGAGGAACACCTCCTCCCTCCCTCATCACTCACTCTCCACATCCCTCCCTGAGGCAATACAGCTTCCTAATTCCATCACATCAGCGCCTCGTCTCGCCTCCCATGCACCTGACCACCCGCTCCCATGTACCACACGGTACTCAAGAGGGAAAGTTTTAACTGTGGCTCGAGGGGAAATTTCCTCCCCCCCCCCATAGCAGCCAAATTCACTTCCACAGATGTGTTAGGTAGCGTAGCGCAATTCACTTCCACAGATGTGTTGGGTAGCGTAGCGCAAATGCGTTCGTCAGCACAGACGAGTTTGGTCAGCAAAGAAGGGGTTGGTCAGCACAGACCTCAAAGACATCTAGACTAGGTTAGGCTATGTTAGGTTAGCTTACATTTGGTTACGCTGCTAGGCTAGGTTAGGTTAGGTTACGTTAGATTTGGATACGTTGCTAGGTTAGGTTAGATTTGCTTTCTTTGCTAGGCTCGGTTAGGTTAGGTTAGATTGGCTTTCTTTGCTAGGCTAGGTTAGGTTAGGTTAGATTTGGTTACGCACTTAGGCTAGGTTAGGTTAGGTTTGGTTAGTTTTGCTTTCTTTGCTAGGCTAGGTTAGGTTAGATTTGCTTTCTTTGCTAGGTTAGGTTAGGTTAGATTTGGTTACGCATCTAGGCTAGGTTAGGTTAGGTTAGCCTTAAGTAAATGTACGTAATCCATCACAATTTTTTCTACTTAGAGTCAATCAAAAGTTACATTACCGTAATCTCGCGAGCCTGATGGAATAAGTCAATTCAGGCCTCAAAAGGAGACCAACTAACTCGTAGAATAGATGTATTATACGCTCCGTCTCCTCCTCGTAAACCTAGTTTTCCCTTTAGTGGGAAATAGATGTTCATCAGGAAGTGACTTGACCGCTTTGCGCTCGAAGTACGACCCTCCCGTGTTTTTAAGCGTCGTTCAAGCGTACTTGATCAAAGGATTAGAAGCACCTCCATCCTAAGGTCGTCATTTATCCATATAAAGACGTACCATTAACTAAAAAAATCTAACTTTTGTTTTCATATTTTTTTTTTAGGGTGGTAAGAGATGGGCTCTGGTGTGCGGTGTGTCATTCTCGCTGGGTGGTAATCTAACTAGCGAACTGGGAAAGACTATGATGTTATCAAAAGGTCTTAGAGGTGACTGAATATCATCACCAACAGACTCATCATCATACGAGAGCCGGGTCTTTAAAAAGGTCGCTTATGTAAGGCAAGAGTTTTTTTTTTCCACGGTCGATTAGCATGATTCGCAGCGAAAGTAGACAACTTCACAGAGAGAGAGAGATCGAAGGACGACGGACAGAGAAACAGACAGACGCCTTTTACTGTGAAGAGATTTGAGTTGATGTCTCATAACTGTTTGATATATATATATATATATATATATATATATATATATATATATATATATATTATCCCTGGGGATAGGGGAGAAAGAATACTTCCCACGTATTCCCTGCGTGTCGTGGAAGGCGGCTAAAAGGGGAGGGAGCGGGGACTTTAAAATCCACCTTTCTCATTCTTTTTTTAATTTTCTAAAAGAGGGAACAGGGAAGGGGGCCAGGAGAGGATATTCCAAAAAAGGCCCAGTCCTCTGTTCTTAACGCTACCTCGCTAACGCGGGAAATGGCGAATAGTTTAAAAGAAAAAGAATATATATATATATATATATATATATATATATATATATATATATATATATATATATATATATATATCCCTGGGGATAGGGGAGAAAGAATACTTCCCACGTATTCCCTGCATGTCGTAGAAGGCGACTAAAAGGGGAGGGAGCGGGTGGCTGGAAATCCTCCCCTCTCGCTTTTTTTTTTAATTTTCCAAAAGAGGGAACAGAGAAGGGGGCCAGGTGAGGATATTCCTTCAAAGGCCCAGTGCTCTGTTCTCAACGCTACCTCGCTAATGCGGGAAATGGCGAATAGTACAAAATATATATATATATATATATATATATATATATATATATATATATATATATATATATATATATATATATATATATATATATATATCCTGCCGACCTTTATTACGAAGGTATGAAATGTTCAAAGCATCAGTTCGAAACTGTTTCACATTTCACGCATCCTGATGTTTACTTTGCTCATCTTGTTGCCAATTTTTTGTGTGATATGTCGTTGCTGTTGCTGTCGGTGAGGGTCGTGTCTTTCTTTTTTTTCTGCTGAATGAATAAATCGTTCAAGTCAGCTTGCATGAGACTTCTTATTCAAGTAGGTTGACCAAAACTGAACACAGTATTGAAGATGGTGACACGTCAGTGTTGAAATGTAGATGGGGGAGGATGATTTCCCCCCTAGATTTGAATTTGAAGGCCTTGCATATGAATCCAAGAATTTTTGCTCTCGCATTTTTACTGCCTCTTCGCACTGCTTACTTTGGCTTTAAGATCACCTACGATCTTTACAACGTGTATTTGATTACGTCACGAGCGAAATTACCTGTATAAATGGGATTCTTTGTATGGGATATATTTATGACTTGGGATATGAGTGTCTGTTACGTCATCATATCAAGGGTGGCGAGCCAGCAACAGGATTACCCTGAGCCGTGTGTTTGGCTGGGAATTCAGGGAATTATTTACACATGTGTGTTTTATTTTCCATTCTGACACAAGTTGAATTGATATATATATATATATATATATATATATATATATATATATATATATATATATATATATATATATATATATATATATATATATATATATATATATATATATATATATATATATATATATATATATATGAAAATTAAGCCACCTTCATCTGTAAGAAACATCGCATGTATTTATCTAATGATAAATGATAATAATGATAATTACGTTAATGATAATAAATCCGTTATCATCTCACCACGAGCGAGATTTCATCAGACCTTTTATTATCTTTGTGTTGAGAGATTTACGAGGTAATAAAGATAAGGTCTGGTGATAAGTTTTATCTCTGTAAAGGTCAGTATGTGACACCCAGATCATCAGCAATGCTCGCCACCATTTGTGTATATGACACCAGATATACTCACAACACGTCAATATCTGACACTAGTGTCACTTCTAGATGACAATATGTGACGTTAGTATATGACACCAGTACCATTTATCCATATGGTGATTTGACAGCTTGGTAATATGAAGACCTCTCAACAACCCGTTATCTCGTTAGCTTCCTCGGACTGCACCAGTCGCAAACTATGGCGAGACGCAAGACCTCTGTGGCCCTCGCCTTCCTTTGTCTTCAGCAGAGCCTGTCGGCCTAATCAAGCACAGTGGGATCGAACCCCCTTCAAGTCCTGGGCTGTGGCCTGAAGGCTTCCTCAGTGAGCGACATGTCTCCAGGTTGCATGCCTTCCGAGGAGCCATCTCCACCTTCCAGTCCCTCCCTCACCTGTGGCGTTCCACAGGTCGAAGATATGGAACCTTTGATGTTTTTTTTTTTTTCCATCTTCATTAACAACGACCTGCCGACGACCTGACTGAAGTACGTCCACGACTCTATCATTGGTCGTCCACTCCGACAACGACTCTCCCAGCTTTCAGTAACCATCTAGACCATCATTAACTACCTCCAGAATTGAACCATCGCCAACCACGTCCTCAACAATGTCCTTCACACACACACACACACACACACACACACACACACACGACTGTCTCACTAGGTCCTCAGTCCCCTCCAGGTTGTTCGGCCCACTAGGTTCCTCCAGTCTGTCCCCTATGCCATTTGACTTTCTGATAAACAAGTAGAATAATATACGACACAGGAGTTTAACACTCTTTGTTCAGTATCATCCAAACACACTGTGTGACACGTACGGGTCATCCATATTATCCTAACATGGTATATGGACATCAAGTGTCATTCCCATAAAGATATTGATTATCTTAAGCCTGATATCAGCTTTACATTTAAGTCCTCTCCTCATGCCAGATACATTTTTACCATTAGGCAAAAGTACTTCCCGTTTTTCTCCCGTTAACGCCAGATTCCGCTTATACTGGACCGGAATACGTGGCGAAGGTATTCTAATCAGAGGTCTTTGCAAGAGGAAATGAATACACTTTATTCCATTCCAATGCTCTTATGTCATTAACTTCTCTTCATCTTGTATAACAAGCTTTCTTGCCATATTTCACATCTTGACCAGTGGTTGTATTATCCTCGTATCCTTCGAGGAATTGTTAGCTGCTGACTTCAACAAATTAATTCAGAAACTTAAACGTTTTGCTCAGGTCACCCCTCATTCTCCTCTCTTCCAAAGTGGATAAATCTAAACCCTGTAACCTTAACCTAGAACGCACTACGCTATTTTGGTACCATCTTTGTTTTCCTCACGAAGACGTCTTTAATTCTTTGTGCTTAAGTGCGCTGGCCGAACCACAGAAGCAAAATCCGGTTTTGACCAAATATACGATGTGAATGGCTTGTTCAATATATCCTTAACCATGCACCTGAATGAAATTCAGGGAACTGATATCTGTAAGGAGACAGTCTTTCTCCCTGACTATCCTCCTAAGATGGGACTCTGGAAATAGGTTAGGGACGATGTCGACTCCCTAATTCCTCTCACACGTATTTCCGCAGCTTATGAACCACTAGATAATGTTCATATCGAGGCCTTCTTGTCCCATCTTCCTTACACTGCAAAGTTACTTGGGTTGCGTTTCACCCGCCATACATCATAGCAACTCTGGAGACTGTCTAGCTTCCTATGCAAGTCAGTGCACTTCACTCCTCATTTCCCTCATGAACTTGGCATCATCCACAGACAGTCAAGCTTGAGTCCACTGCTTACGGTAATTCCTTTACGTAGACGAAGGAGAGCAATGGTTCCAGGGGTGAGGAGCTTTGCTGACGCCCTAGTGCCCTCACCAGAGTTCCTCCGACACGCATCCTTTGTTCCCTTCTACTAAGGTAATTTTCGACCCATCCAAGTAGCGTTTCTCTTCTTCTTGCCTTGTCTTCTCCTTTACAACCCTAGTGAATGGTTTTATGTCAAATGGTCTCTGGCAGTCCAGTCCCCTATCTCTCTCTCATGTCTAAAACTCATCTCAGACTCTCACAAACTTCTAAGAGGGTTTTCTTTTTTTCGTTTTTTACAAATGCTTTCCTTTCACTAAAAACGTGTCGTTTCTCGACTCGGTATTTAATTTCTTTTCTGAGTCGTTACACCCGTCTGCTTTCTTTTTATCCTGTCCATTACTTTACAGGCTACACTCGTTTGAGATGGTGGCCTCCTCCCCTGTCATTCAACACCATCTAACGTCTTCTCCCAAAACATTGTTATCAGAGTGGCTTGTCGAGCGTCCATGGAGATGCTTCACCAGGACCACGATCCTCACATGGATCAAGATCCCTTTAGTCGTTTGTTTACGTCTTTTTTTTTCAGGAATTTCAGTGGTTTCCAAGACCCTCCACCCTACCCAACCTAGATGAGGTTGCGTCGCCTTCCTCAACAGCTCTCTCCCCTCAATCCTTTTGCCTGATTAATCGCTCTTCAAACTGGTTCTTTACTCCTGATCAATTTTAGAGGTTTTGGAATGTCTCCTAGCT
This sequence comes from Panulirus ornatus, assembly GCF_036320965.1. Lineage (NCBI taxonomy): Eukaryota > Metazoa > Arthropoda > Malacostraca > Decapoda > Palinuridae > Panulirus > Panulirus ornatus. The sequence goes on from NC_092227.1 coordinate 9,878,856, forward strand.
ACGATGTTTCCTCTGATATGGGACAACACTGGAACAGTGCATGAGAGAACAGTGGCAGACGTGGTGATGTTCTTTTGTCGATCTGTAGACTTGTTACACCACGAAGTCTGATTAGAAAATGCCACTCTGTATGCAGATTAGTGGTTGATTACACTCAGTGAGGGGGAGATAGGAATACAGATAGATAGATAGATAGATAAACCGATTGATTGGCTGATATATAGACGGATAGAAAGGAAAAGAATAAATAGACAGACACAGAAATAGATGGAGACAGACAGCATGTCTGGGACGAACTTGCTGACTTGCTCGACTCAGACTAGACATTGATCACCAGTACGACAATCACTCAGCGTATGGTACGAAACTCTGACGTATGATAACGCACTAGTGTATGATAACACTCTTTAGTGTACGATGACACTCACTGGCGTATGGTATCTCAGCGTAGAGGATAACACATTCTAATGTACGATAACACACACTGGCGTATGATAACACGTTCCGTTGTACGATAACACACGAGTGCACGATAAAACACTCAGACGTATGATCACACACTCTAGCATATAGTAACGCAATCTATTTCAGAGGAAGGAAGAAACGCTAAACTGAGCGAGTGTTAGCGCAAGAAGGTCGAGACGCGAGTAGAAGCGAGCGAGGAGAGATACAGGAAGATTAGAAAAACCTTCTGTTTGTTTTATGAAGATTGATGTACGTTTTTTTCTACAGTGTACAGCACACTGTAGCCAGCACAGATAAAGATGAATGGTGTTTTTTCTTTTTATTAGCGTTTGGATAAATCATTTTTGATGGGATGGTGTACATTGATTGGACTCTACAAAAGTAGCGTTAAGAACAGAGGACTGAGCCTTAGAGGGAAAATCCTCACTTATCCGCCTTCTCTGGTACTGACAAGTGAGGGGTAACACAAAAAAACTTATCCAAAGAAAATGATTGATGATTTCAGTAAGACAATGATACTTCTTCTACGGGTATATTACTCCATCAGATGTGAGGTTACTCAGTGAAAGAGCCAGGATTAGTGACCCCCCCACTTATCTCTTCACTTTCCTCCTCCTCCTCCCCCCTCATAATCCTCTCTGTACCTCAGCTAAGGCCCGGCCTTCTGTCCGTGACTGGAGCCTTCGACGTAGGAGGAAAAGATGAGGATACGAATAATCGTAGAGCGAATTAGAGAGTTTTGCTCTAATTATAGTGACCAGGGGCGTACCATTTGTCGAGGCATATTATATGAGACGAATTCCTAAAAGGAAACGAAGTCATTAGCAATACAGTCATTATCATAGAGGTATGAGTTAATCATGAGTACCTCACACAGTCGATGATGATACATCTCGGATCACCTCATGATTCCCTCATGACGCAGGTGGATCTCTTGAGCAGGCACCTCATGATTCCCTCATGACGCAGGTGGATCTCTTGAGCAGGCACCTCATGATTCCCTCATGACGCAGGTGGATCTCTTGAGCAGGCACCTCATGATTCCCTCATGACGCAAGTGGATCTCTTGAGCAGGCACCTCATGATTCCCTCATGACGCAGGTGAATCTCTTGAACAGGCACCTCATGATTCCCTCATGACGCAGGTGGATCTCATGAGCACCCATGACCTTGCGATGCTCGAGCGCTAAGGCCCGGCCCTTGAGGGCGACGGTACGACCCTTGGGTATGAGGACCTGGCCTTTGATGTGGTGCTTGAGGTGGCCCGAGGTCATGATACCTCGCGGAGGAGGGGTCGGGTGGAGGGAGGTGGATGATGTGGACGTGGTCAGGGGATTAGGTCATGATGACCCTTTATCTCTTACCTGAAGAAGCCCATGGCAGCCTCCCACGGACGCCGGCGCCACTCGCGTCATGAGCGGTCGTGAAGGCGTGAATAGGCAGCCAGGCAGGCGCCGGCTATGAGGACCATAGGGTAATTAATGGGTGATGACCCACATGAGCGGATTACCTCGTCTGTCACTCCGTCAGTGTATCTTTCTTTACCAGAGGCGCGCGGTGTTGGCCTTCCCTCACACCCACACAGTGGTCACGCCTCCTCCTCCTCCCACTCGACACCCACTGCTGCCACCACCCACTCACCTTCTACCCATTCCTGCCACCACCCACTAAACCTTCTACCCATTCCTGCCACCACCCACTAAACCTTCCACCCATTCCTGCCACCACCCACTAAACCTTCCACCCATTCCTACCATCGCCCACTCACCTTCCACCCACTCCTGCCACCACCCACCCACCTTCCACCCACTCCTACCACTTCCCACTCACCTTCCACCCATTCCTACCACTACCCACTCACCTTCCACCCATTACCACCACCCCACACACCTTCCACCTACACCCAACACCGCCCCAGCTCCAGAGTAAACACCTGGTCCTCAGCGACACAACCCTGAAATATACAACTCAACAAATCCTCGACCAGTTGGACGGAGCCAGACAGAGTCCATCCTTGTATTACCAGCGGGTGTCACAGACGACAGGACTGGTGAGGGGGTGTGAACCCTGGCTTCGCCTGCCGAGGACAAGTCCAGCGACGCTCTCTCTTCAAGCCAGGACATCGAAGACTACCTCCCATATGTCCACTGCCATTCGGGCGTCATTCACGAGAGGCTCGGAGCTCTATAAGGCCAAAGGGGACTTATGAGACGCGAGTTGAACCCTCGGCCCGAAAAATAACGCAACACATTCACATCCCTAGGGTCTGACACAGGGGATAAATCATCCCGTTCGATTCGGCAAAGAAAACGCCAATAAGGGGTCTGGAAAAACGCCATCTGTTTGTCACCAGACGTTTAAGTTGAAGCCAGAATAACTTATACATGTCCGTCGACCTTCTACAACAGCTGACCCTCGTCAAGAGAGCGTGACAGTGGACTGTCTTAAAACTCCCGCCACAAATCACAAGGTCTGTCTCGCGTTACACTATTTCACATCGGCCAGAAAGAATATATATATATATTCCTATGAGTCCACGGGGAAAATGAAACACGATAAGTTCCCAAGTGCACTTTCGTGAAGTAATCACATCATCAGGGGAGACACAAGAGAGAAATACAACAGTCAGGTGATATACAACGAAGAGACGTAGCTAGGACGCCATTTGGTAAACATGCGATTGTAAGGTCATGGGACAAAGGACTGGCTGCTAGAGAGTAAGCTTGGCCCATCTCAGGACCCGTCAGTTAAGTGGCTTTGTGTGTGTGTTTGTGTGTGTGTGTGTGTGTGTGTGTGTGTGTGTGTGTGTGTGTGTGTGTGTGTCTGTGTTACCAGCGACCAACAGCTGAAGGTCATTAAGCATACGTAATTGAATAATATAATTCAATAAACCATATATAATCGAGTAATATGATTCAATAAAACATATGTGATCGAGTAATATAATTCAATAAAACATGTGATCGAGTAATATGATTCAATAAAACTTATGCGATCATGTAATCTAATTCAATAAAACATACGTAATCGAGTAATATAATTCAACAAAAGAAATGTGATCGAGTAATATAATTCAATAAAACATATGTGACCGGGTAATATGATTAAAAAAACATATGTAATTGAATGATATATTTGAATATAACTTGTGTCATTGAATTATATGATCGAATAAAAGTTATGTAATTGAATGCTAATATTGAATAAAGCATATGTAATTGAATTATCTAACTGAATAACATACATGTAATTGAATGTAATGCTAGTTGGTTCATCTCCTTCAGATGTTCCAAGATAATTCTCTGACCTGTATGTCTCTCAGTACACATCTGGCTCAGACCCATGTGCATCACATTACACATCTGGCTCAGACCCATGTGCATCACATTACACATCTGGCTCAGACCCATATATCCCTCACTACACATCCTCCTCAGACCCATATGTCTCTCACCACACATCTGGCTCAAACCCATGTCTCTGACTACACATCTTGCTTGGACCATGTGCCTCTCGCTACACATCTGGCTCAAACCCATTTCTCTCACTATACATCTGGCTCAAACCCATGTCTATGACTACACATCTTGCTTGGACCATGTGCCTCTCGCTACACATCTGCCTCAAACCCATTTCTCTCACTGCACATCTGGCTCACACCCATGTCTCTCACTACACATCTGGCTTGGACCATGTGCCTCTTGTTAAACATCTGGCCCAAACCCATGTCTCTCACTACACATCTGGCTCAAACCCATGTCTCTCACTGCACACCTGGCTCTGACCCACGTCCCTCTCACCACACACCTGTATCAGACCGACGTCCCCCTCACTACACACCTGGTTCAGACCCACTACACACCTGGCTCTGGAATAAAAGACTCATCAAATACGAATTAATAACGTTTGACTGACGACCCTCTGATATGTCAGGCTGGTGATTGGTGGGTCATTAAGTCTTTAAGTTATCGACTGCCTGGGTCATTATGGCCGTCAAGGTGGCTAATTTATTAAAATGAATAATCGAATATATATATATATATATACATATATATATATATATATATATATATATATATATATATATATATATATATATATATATATATATATATATATATATATATTATTCTTATGAGTCCACGGGGAAAATGAAACACGATAAGTTCCCAAGTGCACTTTCGTATAATAATCACATCATCAGGGGAGATACAGGAGAGAGGCATCTCATGGATCCTCGTGTTTCCACTGTTCAAAAAGATAATTTGTGGTGATATTGAAGGAGGAGAGGATTTCCTCCTCCCCAGTTCCCCAGCTGTATTAGTCGCGTCGTAACGACGCGCGCGGGAGACGCGTCGGCCGTGGTAGTCTCTCTCTCTCTCTCTCTCTCTCTCTCTCTCTCTCTCTCTCTCTCTCTCTCTCTCTCTCTCTCTCTCTCTCTCTCTCTCTCTTGCCTCCAAAACACGAAGCCAAAAATAAAAAGAAAAAAGAATATGAAAAAAGTACTACATTCGCGTCCTCCTGCATCAGGAGCCTCTCCACCTGTGTGTGGGGCGCCCCTCGCTCTATCTCTCCTGCTGGTGTGAGAGCGGCCGGGGTTGCGAGCTTATAGCCTGGCGTGTTAGTTAGGTCGTCTCTCGTCTCTCCCGGTGGCACCGTCGTCAAGGTCTCGATTGGCCGGGGTTAAAAGAGGATATGATTGATGTGTGAGGTGATCTGATCGGGTTGTTTCTGCTGATTTGGCAATACTGCTGGTGGTGGTGCTGGTAGTGTGTGTGTGTGTGTGTGTGTGTGTGTGTGTGTGTGTGTGTGTCTGTGTCTGTGTCTGTGATGGTGTTATACTGGGCGGTGGTAAGATGGGAAAGGTGGGATGGCGAGGAGCCTTCTGCTTAAGCACCCTGTCTCCCTCGACAGACACAGTACGCAGGTTAACCATTTAGCTTCATGTTGCTGTCCTCCAGCAGATCATCTCGTCCTAGACCATCAAGTCTTCTAGGGGTTTTTTTTGGCTTTTCCTCTTACAATAGCCGCAAAAAGCCTTGTCCTCCTACCCCGACCCCGGTATGCATTTTCAAAGGCGTTGTTACACTTATATTTTGTAGTTTTTTACTCATCTTCGGCCTTGATTATGATCTTCAGACGTCTGGGCATGGAACTAGCAAGGTTCGTAAAGTATTCTATGTCCATGATTTTGAGTCCATAGGGTCTTGATCTCCTGGATAAGGTGGGGCACTAAATGAGGCGTTGCAGGAAGCACCCGCCTGATCGTGCGTTTTGAGCGCCCATTACGCCCCAGAAATCTCACGCGTATCCACTTTTTCTTGATTCCAGGCGAGAATTAGGGCTTCATTTTCCTTAGAAAGGTAAGAGAAGATCATCTTGAAGCGCAGGTGGAAGAATTACAGCCTTTAGAAGCGAAATACCCGAACTGAAGTGGCAGCCAGGAAGAGTAAAGAAAGAAAATAAAATTTCCTTCCCTAAAGATAGCCTGAGGCACGATGAGGTAGGATACTCGTATTCACGCCTTTAGTAACACTAGTCTCAGCGACCAGATGTACGATGATTTCACCCTGAGAGCATCATATGCTTGTGTTCGACAGTAAACCTCAGCAAATGTATCTCCTTTGAAGATACTTTTTTTTTTCTTGCTACTGTACTCCCTCGCATCCAGGACCACTCTTATCTCTCATATCATCGCTGTTATCTTCATAAACTTAATCTTACAAAATAAAACCCCATGTTCAGTTCTCCTCCCACGTTTCGAACCATCCTCGCGGCGTCATGAGCATACACCAAACACCTTAGCTTCGACATGCTACCCACCCCTTCCCTCTTTTATCTTCCTGTGGTATTATATACACAAATACCATGGCAGTCCCATGTGAGTAGGAGCCCATACAGGATCTACATATACATGAGAATATATAACGAACCTTCCCCCACTGAACGTGCGAGTCATTCCTCCTCCACCACCTCTCATCATCATCACACACACTCTCTATTATTGACACGTCCAATCTTTTCTCCGCCTTCCATCAGTTTTCCTCACCCGGGGCTGTGAACGCCCCTCAGCACAGTGGCCCACAATCCTCCCATGTCAACTCTATCATGACTATATTATTTTGTGTGATGTCTGATGAAGCTGAAGCTCTTACTCTCTCTTTCCGGTATGATCTCCAGGGCTCTTCAATATTTAATGCAGACACACACACACACACACACACACACACACACACACACACACACACACACACACACACACGGGGGAGCCTCCTCTCCCTGGGGCAGATAGAATAGCCGCCCACACCTCACTGTTATCGCTCGTGGTCTTCATAATATATGAGTGTGAATGGTTGAGTGTGAGGGAGGCAAGGAGGGAGGGAGGCACGGAGGGAGGGTGTTATTGCAAGCTGTGGGGGGTTGGGGGTGTTGCTGAACGACACCCAATTTAGGTGTGTTGCGTGTGTTGCTTCGGCGTGGCCTTGTCTTACAGTGGTGCAGTCTGTTGCAGGGCTTTGTCCTGTGTTGCTGTGGTGATGGATGTTGCAGGGGCGGTGTCTTGTGTTGCTGTGGTGATGGGTATGTTGCAGGGGCGGTGTCTTGTGTTGCTGTGGTGATGGGATGCTGCAGGGGCGGTGTCCTGTGTTGCTGTGATGATGGTATGTTGCAGGGGCGGTGTCTTGTGTTGCTCTGGTGATGGGATGTTGCAGGGGCGGTGTCTTGTGTTGCTGTGGTGATGGTATGTTGCAGGGGCGGTGTCTTGTGTTGCTGTGGTGATGGGATGTTGCAGGGGCGGTGTCTTGTGTTGCTGTGGTGATGGGATGTTGCAGGGGCGGTGTCCTGTGTTGCTGTGGTGATGGGATGTTGCAGGGGCGGTGTCTTGTGTTGCTGTGGAGATGGTATGTTGCAGGGACGGTATCTTGTGTTGCTGTGGTGATGGGATGTTGCAGGGACGGTGTCTTGTGTTGCTCTGGTGATGGTATGTTGCAGGGGCGGTGTCTTGTGTTGCTCTGGTGATGGGATGTTGCAGGGGCGGTGTCTTGTGTTGCTGTGTTGATGATGTGTGGAAAGGTATGTTGCAGGAACAGTAACTTGTGTTGCATTACTGTGGGATAACATATGACTTACTGGTTCATGTTATGTCTTACTATGTGATGATGTTTGACATCATGTGATGGTTTTTGGAGTGTTCAATACTGTTGTGGAGTGTTCTGTTATAGTGTGGAGTGTTATGTAACGCTGTGGGATGTTCTGTATTGCTGTGGAATGTAATTTACTGCTGTGGGATGTTCTGTACTGGTATGTGATGTAATCTACTGCTGTGGGATGTAGTCTGCTGCTGTGGGATGTTCTGTACTGCTGTGGGATGTAGTCTACTGCTGTGGGATGTTCTGTACTGCTGTGGGATGTAATCTACTGCTGTGGGATGTTCTGTACTGCTGTGGGATGTTTTGTACTGCTGTGGGATGTAATCTACTGTTGTGGGGTGTTCTGTACTGCTGTGGGATGTAATCTACTGCTGTGGGATGTTCTGTACTGCTGTAGGATGTTCTGTAATGCTGTGGGATGTAATCTACTGCTGTGGGATGTTCTGTACTGCTATGGGATGTAGTCTACTGCTGTGGGATGTTCTGTACTGCTGTGGGATGTAATCTACTGCTGTGGGATGTTCTGTACTGCTGTAGGATGTTCTGTAATGCTGTGGGATGTAGTCTGCTGCTGTGGGGTGTTCTGTACTGCTGTGGGATGTAATCTACTGCTGTAGGATGTTCTGTACTGCTGTGGGATGTAGTCTACTGCTGTGGGATGTTCTGTACTGCTGTAGGATGTTCTGTAATGTTGTGGGATGTAATCTACTGTTGTGGGATGTTCTGTACTGCTGTGGGATGTTATCTACTGCTGTGGGATGTTCTGTACCTCTGTGGGATGTAGTCTACTGCTGTGGTGGGGTGTCACCTTTTGCAGTGGGATGTTCTGTATTGTCATGGATGTCTTATACTGCTGTGAGATGTTACCTACTGCCCTGGGGAGCTCTACATTGCCCTGGCGTGCTATCTACCGCAGTGCCGTGTTATTCACTGCCCTGAGCAGAGGTGACGTTCACTGAAGGCGTCCAGTCATGCAACGCGTCCATACACAAGTGCCGGAGATGTTCAAGGAACAGCCTCACATCTGTCCACCCGCGAAGCTGTCGAGGACAAGTCTTCGAAAAGACTTCGACTTGTTGACTAGGGAGATGTTTCTGCTTCCACTGGAGACGTCACCTTCAGAGCTTGATGTTTAGTGTCTGTGACTATGTTCCTTTGACCTGCCGTTCATCCCTCTGGTGTGTGTGTGTGTGTGTGCTGACTGTGACTACACACATCGTGCACAAGACTGAAGAAGAAGTCGTGTGATAGAATGATCGAGAGACAGGGGTGCCCCACGAGTGTAGAACTCCCCTGCCCGTGCAGTACAAAATGGGTGATTACAAATTGGTAATGGCACAAGGGGAACATCCCCCAATTAGGATAGGTCAGGTACAATAGGCTGGGCGTTGTAATTGTTTCTTTAATTCGTAATCTGCATCCTATTTCAAAATCCATTTTGGTCAATGCATACCTCATTTTGGCGAACCCGCAGCTCACTGGTTACTGATTTCATTTTCAATGATAATTTCATTTTTGCGAGGGGGTTGAGGGAGTGTGGTGGTGGGAGGGTGTTGAGAGGGGAGAGGGGGGTATGCCCCAAACTGGGGTAGGGAGAGAGGGGAGTTGGGTTGTCTATTATGTCTATTATGTCTATTATGCTATTAGACAAATGTCTACCGTTGTATACAGATGTCTACCATTATTCCCTAGACATATGTCTGTCTTTATCCTCTCCACAGAAGTCTACCATTATAAACAGACTCCGTACATTACCACCACAGACAGATGTCTACAACAATCCCTCAAGACAGATGTCTGTTGATCCAAACCGTCATCAGTGTTCCTTTTATCAACAGTATGACCACCAAGGCTGAACCTTCAATCTTATATACCAAACGGTAAAGAAACAGACCTTGATGTAGGCGAGACGCGACGTATCCACCAGCCAAACAGGCTAAGAAAAAAGACAGGTGAATCTTTCGACCAAAAAAAAAAAAAGTATCTCTCTAGTTTACCATTAGAAAGCATCATCAGTTTGCCAACATTATTTTTTTTTCACTCGCTATACCAAGTTAACAAGATGTTAGACCAGAGGGTGGATGGCTAGCTAAGTCTACTATGGTCCTACGTGTGTCAAAGTGTTACATCATTCTCGCTTGGTCTTCGTCAGCAGCAAAGACGGGATCTGTTGAGTTTGGTTCTTAGTAACAGGTACAGCAGACTAACAGAGACGTGTCTGAATTCGAATAAGCCAAAGGATATCTTTTTAATTAGGTATTTCACAATCCAATTTACTTTCAGTCAAAGTAGCTGAAAACAGCATCAATATATATATGTTTGCGAGTGGACTTCAGGTGACTTCAGGTCCCCGACTGATGTCATTTGCGTCTCCGTGGCTGAAGAATCTACGGGTAGATGTTCTAAGAGAGTCATCTACCGTCTCTTCTCGTCTCCACGCTCCGACTCTGTGTTTCTGAACTCTTCTACTGCCATAGACAGCCTAAAAAGGACACTGTGTTGTTCCTTGTGTCTCTATGTAATCCTTTGTCCTCTCGACCTAAGAAAGACAACACTACGTCTTTGACTTTGACCTGAAGCGCTGGTCAGTATCCAGTAGTTTTGTTATTCTTTAAATCATAATGATTTCATGGTCGCATCTTTTGTATCCTCTCCTCATTTCGATTTTTCTTTTTCTTTTCTTCACTCTATGTTGAGTCTGGTGTTCGTCCTCAGGGACCAACAACCTGGCGTCGTAATTAACCAGCCAACGTTCCCTCCCTCCCACACACCCACCAGCCGTGGTGTCATCATCAAGCGTCACTCACTCCCAACCTCACGCTGAATTCAGCGCCTTCGACACCGTTTATCGCACGGGAACTTCTCTCTCGCTTAAGTTACCGGCGAGGCAGTTGGACATTATCAGGAGCCGTAGGGGGATGTTGTGGTGCTGGTGGTGAGTTGGCGAGGAGGAGGAGGAGTGTGTGTGTGTGTGTGTGTGTGTGTGTGTGTGTGTAGCACCAGGACCTGACCAACTATTGTCGAGTTAGTATTCGCAGGCTGAGGCTTCCTGCTGCTAGTGCCTCCCCTCTGCAGGCCTTGGTCGATGGTTCCCGCCGAAGGAGACATCTTCCATGCCAAGGATATGTGAACTTTAGGGCTTCGTAAATGAGAGGGAAGTTTCGTTGTCTGTGTAGGCCAGACGAGGCTGACTGCCTGGCCACCGAGCCTGACGTGATACTAGACGTATCTTTAGTAGATTCTGATACTGTATCGTACAGTAGCGGGCCAAAGGCTTTCGATCTCTTTCACCCACTGGATACGATGGTACGATCCTTGAGCACGATGGTACGATCCTTGAGCACGATGGTACGATCCTTGAGCACGATGGTACGATCCTTGAGCACGACGGTACGATCCTTGAGCACGACGGTACGACCCTTGAGCACGACGTTACGACCCTTGAGCACGACTGTACGATCCTTGACGACCTTTCTTCAGGTGTTAGTTCATCTATGACCATACACGACCCTTGACTTCACGTGCCATAGATGGAGTCGGCAGCTGCTCTCCCTGGTTATCTATCTCTCGTCCAACACCTTTACGAACACTCGTAGGGCGTCAGTCACGGATAGACAGTGGGAGGGGACGTGAAGGTGATCGAACCCCAAAGGCAATAAGGAGTTAGACGATAAACTATAAACGCCAGAGTAATTATCTAGGAATAGATGAGAGACTGTTGATGACTTTTGCTCCTCACAGTTGACCTATAGAATATATATATATATATATAACCCTGTGGGGTCAATCAGTGATAACGTTATCATTTCCAGGCTAAAGATAAGGAGAAGCTGGTACATAGCAACGGTACACCCAGCACCGGTACATAGCAACGGTACACGGCAACTACACTGACTACCATATGTGATTACTTTGATTACTTGCGATTACTGTATGTGATTACTGATCATGATTACTGTTGGTCATCACTATTTGTGTGTTACGAGAACAGAGTTCTACACTCGTGTTGCCCCCCCGTCTCTTAACCTTGTATACATGTGACATGTCTTTATACCCTTAGACATAGGACCTGTCCTAACCCTACCATTGTGAACATCATAACCAGTGCTTGAACAAGTGCATCGCTATGCGAGTGAACGCCTGAACACTTCAGTTTTCTGTTAGTTACCGTATGTCAGTCATCTACTGTATTACACTAATTAATCATACTGTATTGCCGTAATTAATCATACTGTATTACTGTAATTAATCATACTCTTGCTGTAATTGATCATACTGTATTACTGTAGTTAATCATACTGTATTACTGTAATTAATCATACTGTATTACTGTAATTAATCATACTGTATTACTGTAATTAATCATACTGTATTACTGTAATTAATCATACTGTATTTCTGTGATTAATCATACTGTATTACTGTAA
>NC_092227.1:9895895-9935895 GCF_036320965.1 Panulirus ornatus
ATATATATATATATATGTACGCATACATACGTGTATTCTAAGCACGGCAGATACAAGAGTCCCGTGAAAAGAGATGGGAGCTGGAGGTCAAGTGTGAGACACAAGCAGCCAGACTCGAGAGATGTGGTCAGAGCATAATTGCAGGTCGGCCATATACACTTGGAATTCCTCGTTAGTTCGGGGTAGCCAACCGGGTTAACTTGCCCACTGCTGGAGTGGCCCCTTCTCTTAAGCTGGGAGAGGACATGTCACGCTCCCCACCCACACACACCCACACACCATCCTACCACACCCCCAGCAGCTATACTACAGCTAAGTGTAGTTATAGCTCTGTTTTCAAACTAGCGGCGATCTTCTGGTTAACTGTGTTGGATGTGTTGAGCTTCCGGGCGCGATGGCTGATGAGTGTTGTTCATAGATCTACAACATTTCCAGAGTTTACACGCGTAGTTTCAGAGAGATCATGGGTGTATAGTATTCATTGGCGTCATTTACATAATGCCGCTTATGAGGCATTATGTGTATGATGTGTTTATGTTGGAAAAATGTTAGTAGATGTTGGGTAAATTTAAGCCTCACAGGTTCCAGTAATAGATGATTTGGAGTTTCAGGTCAACAATTTATATAAATATATATATATACATATATATATATATATATATATATATATATATATATATATATATATATATATATATATATATATATAATTTTCGTATAGCAGCCGACGTGATATAAGTCAAAACATACCCCACTTCATGGCCCTTTCTCGAATGAGAAGGAAAAATGATAAAACACGAGGAAGAAATTAAGAAAACACTTAAATATGAGCTACCCCAGTGTTTCTGGGGCGTGACTCCTCATTGTTGGAGAGGTCTCTTAAAACAGGAAGCGAGGAGAACAAGCGAAGGGAAGAGCATTCCACAGTCTGGCGCCGCTCGAAGGGGAAAGAAGAGATGTTTCCACAACGGTCAATCCTCGTAGGACTTGGTCTCCACACATCGAAAACTAAGGGAAGCGTAATGGTGAGGAACACCGCTGCTTTTGGGGAGGGTTTGAGGGACGCATGGCACCATCATCTGAGACCGCGGAGACCTAAGATGCGTGTGTAGGTGTGGTAACCTATCTATAATTTCTTCCTTTTTTCTTTTTACCCATTTGTATAGTACACTAAATTGGGGGCCCCGTATCCTCGGTGTATGTGTATGTGTATGTGTGTGTGTGTGTGTCTTACGTCTCCCTAGCCTAGGTTCGGTGCCGTGTAAGGTTATCAGAAACCATCTCGCAATTTCACATGCGGGTAGACAGACCCTTCTGGCGGTAAATCATCCGCAGTTCACACTGTCAGGGGGAACTGTGGTGGCGGTGGCGGTGGCAGAAGTGGAAAAAGTTGTGTTCTTCAGTGATGGGATTCTTATCTCTGGGTATTTGAGTGTCTGTCTTAAGCGAAGTGCAGCATCATATATATATATATATATATATATATATATATATATATATATATATATATATATATATTCGGGTAGTCACTTGTTTACCAAATGGCGTCTTAGCTACGTCTCTTCGTTGTATATCAACTGACTGTTATATTTCTTTCTTGTGTCTCCCCTGATGATGTGATCATTACACGAAAGTGCACTTGGGAACTTATCGTGTTTCATTTCCCCTTAGATTCACGGGAATATTTATGTATATATTCTTTATCAATTTCCACTATATGAGAGAATGAGTTCTACAGTCATGATCGGCCCCGTCCCTCAAAAATTTCACCATCATTCAACATTTCTTTGCTCTCCAACATCACACGTTCATCACTCAGTGTATTCCATTCGTCCACCATCCTCATACGATAAAACGTCTTCTCTCCGTCTCTTCTAACAAGTCTTATTGCTTAATTCCACGTGAGTGTCTGCGGTTGTTCAGCTCCCTCCGTCTATTGAAGTGTTCCCTGTTGACATCATCACAATGGTTAAAGAAAAAATCTTAAAGGTTATGATAAGATCACAAAGGTGAAGTCTTTTAAGCCTTACCTTCAGATCTCTCAACTTTGCTACCATCTTCGTTGCGTTCCTCTCGACCTTCTCTGCGGGTTTTGTCTGCTTCTTTCGATGTGGGGACGAGACTTGAGCGGCATATTATACCCTTGGCCTAAAGTAGGATGGACATATTTCCCTATCCACGAACTTGAATGGTATTCTGATACTTGCTACCTTATGGTCTGTTCCCCTCGAGTAATGTCTGACTTAGCTGAAGTGGGACTCTGGCGACAGGTTAGGGACGATGTCTACTCCCACGTCTGTCTAACAAAGCGATTCCTGAAGCTTCTATCCTGCTACGTCGTATTCATAATCAAAGTCCTTTCTCAACGCTGTGTTCCCAAGTGCGTCTCAGACCAACTTTGGACTCTGTCTGGGTCCCCTTGTAGGCTGATGCAGTCCCCTTCGTTTTTCAGTTCTCTCGTGATCTTAGCATCATCCGCAAACATATTCAGGTACGAGTTCAGATTTTTCAATTCAGTCATTTAAGTGGACCTTAGGTTTTACAATAGACCCCTTGCGGCACGCCAGTGATAACTTTAACCCAATTTGAAAAGCCTTTTTTGACATGGATCCTTTGTTCCCTCTCTGTACGATCATCTCTCATCCACCGAAGGATTCACACTCCTCATTCCTCCCTGAAGAGATTCACCCTTCCGTGTGGTGCCGTGGCAAATACTCCATGGCAACTCGGGTACAGATGATCCACCCAGCGTTCTCTTTCGTCCAAGACAGAGCTCACTCTCTCGTAGAAATCTAAAGAGCTTCGTTGCCCATGATTCCGTTTACCTGAAACCTCTTGTCTCTCATTTGCTTTGCGATAAGTCCTCCATTCGCTTTCTGATTATCCTTTCCAGTAGTTTACAGACCGTACGCTGGTCAGGAAGATCTGTCTGTGGTCCAGCACCGCTTCTCGGCCTCTCTTAGGACCTCGTCTCCTTCCAGCGACATCTTGAACAACATTTCAAGCGGTGGGTCGAGTCTGTCTCACATATCTTCATCACGTATGGAGAAAATTCATCAGGAACGTGGGCTTTGTGGGTCACTTCCCTGTTACGTTTGTGATCTCTCGTTTCCAAGATTCGTTCCTTGTTCCATCCCTGAAGTGGCGGAGCTTTTGAACTTGTCATTCCGTTCCTCGCGTATGTCTAGACATCCTCCTCGCCAGTTCGTAGAAGTGGTAGTAATTAAGTAGTAGTAGTAGCAGTAGTAGTAGAAGTAGTAGTGGTAATAGTAGTAGTAGTAGTAGTAGTAGTAGTAGTAGTAGTAGTAGTTGTAGTAGTAGTATTAGAAGTGGTAGTTGTAGTAGTAGTAGTAGTCGTAGTATTAGTATTAGTAGTGGTAGTAGTAGTAGTAGTAGTAGTAGTAGTAGTCGTAGTAGTAGTAGAAGCAGCAGTAGTAGTAGTAGTAGTAGTAGTAGTAGTAGTAGTAGTAGTAGTAGTAGTAGTAGTAGTAGTAGTAGTAGTAGTAGTAGTAGTAACAGCACATACTTAAACACGCTTAGAAAAGCTGATATATTGTGAGCACGTCAGTAACACATCATAGTACCACTCCACATTTCCACCCCAGCCCCCCCGCCTAAAACACACACACACACACCACACACACACCTCACCTGGGAAGGGAACACACTCCTGAGACACCACTTTGTGAGCGGCTTCACTAAGCGGCTTTACATGGCTTTAATTTGTACGTTGTGGGTCGGGGAGGGAGAAGGTGGCAAGAAGCGACGGTTGAAAGAATGGAACTGAGGTTTGGTATTAGAGAGAGAGAGAGAGAGAGAGAGAGAGAGAGAGAGAGAGAGAGAGAGAGAGAGAGAGAGAGAGAGAGAGAGAAGGCAGGAAGGAACACAAAGGAGACATAGAGAGGCGTAGGATACAGACACAGAGGAAGGAAGGAACAGAAAAGCTTTTTGACGAAACGGATTAGTTGGGAGACTCTTAACTCTGTGGTGAGGAAGAGGTGAAGAAGAAGAAGGAGAGGATGGAGGAGGAGGAGCAGGAGCAGGAGAGGAAGAGGAGTAGGAGGAGGAGGAGGGGAAGAGGAGCAGGAGGAGGAGGAGGAGGAGGTGGAGAAGGAGGAGAAGATGATGATGAACAAGATGTGGAATGTGGTAAAGAAAATGGGCTTGGGACCATAACACAAAGGAGTAAGACATTCAGTGTTGGGGAGGGAGACGTGTGTGTGTGTGTGTGTGTGTGTGTGTGTGTGTGTGTGAGGTGCGTCTTAAGGAGATGGTGACGCTTCGAGGTAAACACCTTCAGGAAAAGAGTCACCAGGAATTGTTCATAGAGAGAGAGAGAGAGAGAGAGAGAGAGAGAGAGAGAGAGAGAGAGAGAGAGAGAGAGAGAGAGAGTGTTAGGCTGGCAGTATCGCCCTCAGGCACATCGTTAAACCATACAGTTCAACTTTATCTTCGAATCATCAGTGGACGAACGAGTCCTGGTTCGAGATAAAAGATAAACCCGAGTGAGACTTCTTCAGGAATAGATTCTATCTGATTCGTCTTATATGGTTTGTTTTTTTGGTTCTGCTGCTTCGAACTGCTTCAGAAGAGATCGTCGTTCATCGAAGACGTTCTTGCCTTCTTCAGGAGAGATTTTGAGTCGCCTGTCACTCTCTTGCCCCAGGCTTGGACTATGGATGACTGTACACCAGTCGAAGAAGGAGGAGGGGGTGACCTTGATATGGTCCCACCTACAGTGAGTGACACAGAGGTGACCCTCTCACTCCTCCCTTGAGAGGCCCCCCCATCTGACCTTACCACTCCAGTGACACACCTCGACCTGACCATGACCCTCCCTCAGGCTCTTCAACTCTCAACACTGTCTCCATCATGGTCTCAGACGCTGCGACTCACGCATCGACGGCAAATATTCCCTCTTATCATTCCCTTCCTCCTCCTCCCTCCTCCCTACACACACACACACACACACACACACACACTCACTGTTCACC
The DNA here is from genome assembly GCF_036320965.1 of Panulirus ornatus. NCBI lineage: Eukaryota > Metazoa > Arthropoda > Malacostraca > Decapoda > Palinuridae > Panulirus > Panulirus ornatus. Next base: position 9,900,890 of record NC_092227.1, read on the forward strand.
TGGACCTCTTATCACACTCTTATCTTAGCCATTGACTTCAAATGTTCCCGTATGAGGTGAGCCTTGGTTGGAGGGTGGGGGGGGATATCTTTCATCCCGTCTCGTGACTTCAACCTAGCCTACAGCACGACAGAATCTTCTCAAGCAGGACTTGAACAGAAGGAACATCTCGCTACAATATACCCCCCTCTCCTGAGAAACCCGTTTTCTATGATGGAAGGGATGATGTAGTTATGTTCGTCATTGTTCATGTTATTACAGGGTTCCGCTGTGGTGGTGTCTGGGAAGTCAACAGAGGGAAACGAGAGAGAGATATGTGGTCATAGAAATCGAGAGAAACGTCGAGCTTAAGGGTCATACCGTCTTGCTCAGGGGTCGTATCGTCGTGTTCATGGGTCGTATCGTACCGTCGTGCTTAAGAGTCGTATCGTACCGTCGTGCTCAAGAGTCTTATCGTACCGTCGAGCTTAAGGAACATACCGTCGTGCTCAAGGGGCGTGTCGTACCGTCGTGCTCTCGGGTCGTATCGTACCGTCGTGTTCAAGGCTCGTATCGTACCGTCGTGGTCAAGTGTCGTGCCATACCGTCGTGCTCAAGGCTCGTGTCGTGCTGTCGTGCTCAAGGCTCGTATCGTACCGTCGTGCTCAAGAGTCGCATCGTACCGTCGTGCTCAAGGGTCGTATCGTCCCGTCATGCTCAAGGCTCGTATCGTACCGTCATGCTCAAGGGTCGTATCGTATCGCCGTGCTCAAGTGTCGTATCGTATCGCCGTGCTCAAGTGTCGTATCGTACCGTTGTGCTCAATAGTCGTATCGTACCGTCGTGTTCAAGGGTCGTATCGTACCGTCGTGTTCAGGGTATGGAAGGAGGAGGTCTCTGGGGATCTCTGGAGTGCCTGCCACTCAAGTCACCTCACGGATAACTTGGGTCAGGCAAGACCCCCCCCCCCCTCACGTAGCATATGGCCACCCGAGGTTAAGCTGGCCTAAGACGGAGTAAGCTGTCGTTAAGTTAGCACCAAAGCTGAAGCCTTCAGCTGGGTCTCTCCTCCACTGAAGCCCACAGTAAGGCGACATCTGTTCCTTCATCTCTGCTTCAGATTGTGTGTAGATGTTCCTTCATCTCTGCTTCAGTGTTCCTTCAACTCTGCTTCAGATTGTGTGTAGATAAAGCTTTACCCATTGACCCGACCATGTCTCCCGCCATACTTAAGGGGAGTGGGGGGGCGGGGGGGCCATACTGCACTTGCTCCCGTGTACTAATTGTACAATTGTACCCAGTGTTCCACAGAGATACTCCTTGTTTAGGTATATGGGTATGTGCTACACACGTACATATGAGGATATGAGACAGTATATCGCCTTTATGTACGTCACTTGAGTGACCTTGATATTCTGACGTGTCTGTGGTCGAGTATCACTTGAGAATATATGCTCACGAGGAGGACCTTGAGCTCACGGACCGGATCATTGTAGTAGTCACCTGGGGCCGTATGCAGAAAACTTCTTAGAATGCTTAAGTATGCTTAACCCCAAAGAATTTTACTTAACTCTAAGAATTTTGCTAGGCAAATTTCCGAAAGCTGCCATACGCTTAAGTATTTGCTTAGCAGACGACAAATATTTTGACCCAAACTGCATTTCATACTTCTTAAATCTTAAGCTTAAGTTTTGTTAAGCATCGTGCTTAGTCCTTTTCTGTATGGCACTTAAGTCACTTGCTCAGCTAAGCATAAAAATAAGCAGAAATCTAAGAATTTTTTCTGCATACGGCCCCTGGGCCTCACCTCGCCAGGCCTCTGAAGAGCTAACAGACGAAGGCAATCGAGGATGCAGTAGGGTATTGTACCACATTTTTTTTCTCTCTCTCTCTCAGTTACGTCCATATCTTGGCCTTAGACATGACTCCATATACGACCCTCAGATATGTTGCTCGTGATGGCGTGACATGTCGTTTGAACACAGTGGTACGACCCTTGGGTATGATAGGGTGAATTGTTGACCTCTTTTGTTGTAAGGGTCAGGTCAAAGGTCACGATGTTTACACAAGTAATTCTTTTTTTTTAGGAATGAGGTAAAAGTTGATATATATATATATATATATATATATATATATATATATATATATATATATATATATTATATATATATATATATATATATATATATATATATATATTTTTTTTTTTTTTTTTTTTTCTACTTTGGGTGTATGGGATTTCGGTACACGGCTTGAAAAAGTGTCTATACTTTTATCTCGCTGATGAAAGTTTTTGTCATTGTTATTTGGTAAAGAAACTTTCAATTATTTGACTAGGAAGTTGCGATTTGTCACTCAAAAAGGTACTGGCATTCTTTGCTCACAAGAGGCTTTAACTAGTGGCTCAAAAATGTCAGTAAGAGCTCACATGAGTCTGTCATTGAATAGCTCAAAAAAAAAAGTCATTCTTAGCTCACAAGAGCTTGTCTTTACCAGCTCAAAACACCCATCATTACTAACTCACACGCGGCTGTCACCCATAGCTCACAAGACGCGTCACTGATAGCTCACAAGAGCCCGTCCTCAGTCGCTCCAAAGACCCGTCAGTACTCAGCTCACAAGAGACTCCCACAGCTCACGCTCGGCCGTCAGTTCGCACCAGCCTCCTCCTCCTGGGCCGAGGAGGAGGAGGAGGAGGAGAGCGGCGGCCCCCGAGCCCCTACTGTCTCTCCCAGTACACACGGGTAGAACGGCTCACCTGAGACGCTGTTCCTCCTGGGCACCGGAGATGGGGGTTTGTGTGGCAGGTGTGTCTTGCGTCGCTGGTTTCCTCCCCCACATCAACCCTAACCACCATTCCCCCATCAGCCCCTCCTCCCTTCCTTCCCCCCTCTGCAATAACCCCTCTACCCTTTCTCCATCAATCTCTCCTCCCCCATTGCAATACCCCCCCTCCCCCAATATTTCCCCCCCCCCTCTCCGCATGCTTGTGTGTTACCTTTCCTTATTGATCGTGGGCGTAACCCCCCATCAAATATGCCTACCTTCCCCCTCTTCAATCCTTTACCACCCCCCACCCGACCCCATCCATTCCCCCACCACACATTGTAACACACAGGTGTTTATACCACAAGCCGTAGACTTGCCTACTAATTCATAGACCAGACCCTGAGGGAAGGGATGGGATAAGCCCGACAGCCCCATTCGGGATTCGAAGTCTGGGTACGCCTGATCCTGACTTAATAGTGAAGGACGCTAACCACTGCGTCACGGAGGAAAACGGTGGAGGAGGCTGTGGGGGGAACTGGTCGTGGGTGATGGGCTATTGTGCCCGTGCATTATATACGTCATAGCTAGTGAATGAGTGTATGCAAATGAGACCATTGTTCGTCTTGTTACTAACAATACCTCGCTAAGATTTATCTATGAATATCTATCTATCTATCTATCTATCTATCTATATCTATATATATATATATATATATATATATATATATATGAATATGTATATGTGTGTGTGTGTGTGTGTGTGTGTGTGTGTGTGTGTGTGTGTGTGTGTGTGTGTGTGTGTATGTTTGTGTCAGCAATGGACTTTTCCGGAAACCATGAAGGCTTCAATAAACATTTTCAGTTATTACCATTTTCATAAGAACTCTACATTTACAGATCCTCTGCGCAAACCCTGTATCATTTGTTCCAGTCAAGTATTATTATTATTATTATTATTATTATTATTATTATTATTATTATCATTATTATTATTATTATTATAATTATTATTATCATTATCATTATCATTATTATCATTATTATTATTATTATTATTATAATTATTACAATTATTATTATTATCATTATTATTATCATTATCATTATCATTATCATTATTATTAATGGCCAGTGACATTAGCCACATGAGCGTTTCAAGTGATCCCTGGTTGTCGTCTGTTCCAATCGAAAATGGAAATATGGAAGAAAAAAAATTATACATGAAAGGGTTCCTTTTGATTTTCTTACTGTTTTTACTGGTAAGTCAGTAAAGAAATTATATCCATTAATGAATTCACCAACTGTGTCAAGAGATGTCAACTAATTCGTATTATTTTCACTGCGAAAGGCAACTACCCAAATTCACAGACTAACTGTCTGTTTACCTTGTTACATGCGTATTATCTTCAGATAACTTGTTAAGGCGGTTTTCATAGGAATAATAAGACACGACCTGAACTATCTCTTAAGTCCAAGTGCATTAATTAGAGAGAAATACAGTCATTTAGCTTCGACCAATGTAGGTACAACAGCTGTAAATGGTTTGTGTATTGGCGAGACGAGACGACATTACAGGACGCGGATCATCCACGAAGACCTCGGCCGATCAACAAGGACCGACCTGACCCAAAAGTCGTCGTCAGACCACCTTGTCAACGATACGTAGTCGCGTTCACTTGACTGTGAGGGAGTGACAGCCTAGTGTCGGCAGCAAAGGCTCTCCTGACGTGCTGATAATGTCTTGGGAGGTTCCTCCTCTCCTACAGGTATATATATGCCTAGCGTGGACAACAGTGAGGGTTAGTCGAGCCGAGACGCTTATGTTTTTAGAGAGATTTTAAGTTTGAAAAAGGTACAGATTAGGATCCTTCTAGATACAGATTAGGATCCTTCTGTTGTTTGAGATGCATGTTTTAGTGTGGCTTTAGACCTATGACACCGTTAGGATTTTGATTTTGTCTGAGAAATTTAGTGTGTGTTCATTTGTCTATGTATTTATCGCCTGTTTGAATGAGTTTTGGTACACGCTAGGTTTCTCAGTGGAACACATCATACAAACTTTGTCCTGTTATTTCCCCTATTGTTAATTTCACGTCAGGCGTCTGTGGTATTTTATATTTAAGTAGATTTTCTAGATTTAACTGACTTTATGTTTCGTGTAGACGCTTAATGGATGTTTTACATGCATATTATCCGTTAGTGTTTTTTTGGGCTCTGGTGATGTAATACCGAAACGTTTGCTAATCGAAATAGATATCAATTCTAGCCATGATGATTCTGTATATATATATATATATATATATATATATATATATATATATATATATATATATATATATATATATATATATATATATATCTTTCTTTTCTTTCATACTATTCGCCATTTCCCGCATTAGCGAGGTAGCGTTAAGAACAGAGGACTGGGCCTTTGAGGGAATATCCTCATCTGGCTCCCTTCTCTGTTCCTTCATTTGGAAAATTGAAAAAAACGAGAGGGGAGGATTTCCAGCCACCCGCTCCCTCCCCTTTTAGTCGCCTTCTACGACACGCAGGGAATACGTGGGAAGTATTCTTTCTCCCCTATCCCCAGGGATAATATATATATATATATATATATATATATATATATATATATATATATATATATATATATATATATATATATATATATATATATATCGATTATAATGAATAACGAAGCAATCAAGTTGTGTTTGTTTACACTGTGGTGAGTATAATGGCTCGCTTACCGGCTCAGGAGTCGTAAGTTGTTTCGGTGAAGTTGTGTCTGTATCTGTAAAGCAAATATGCCGTGAATTTCTCTGATGTTAAAGAAAATTGGCAGTAATTTAAGATTTGTGTGTGTGAGCGCGCTATACGCATATCTATGCTGATCTCATGCGGTGTTGTATGGTAACGTATTTGTGAAGTTGTGTGCCAGTAGTGGCGTAGATTCGGAGGTACAGAATCGGAGTTCGAGCTACCGATCGAATGGAATCGAATTCTGCATTTGATATGAGATCGAATCTCGAAGCTTCCCAGGGCCCTAATATATATATATATATATATATATATATATATATATATATATATATATATATATATATATATATATATATGTGTGTGTGTGTGTGTGTGTGTTATTATGGACAGTTTTACACTCGTGTTGCCTCGTCTCTTATCGTTTTATATATGCGTCATGGCTTTAGTGGTGTGTATGTACACACATACACACCTACCAGTCAGCAAGGTACCCGTTGATTGACCAGCCCCGAGGTGAGGATTCGAACCCCCACGTCCAACTCACGTTACGTATCATTGGGCTCTGTACCATGGAGGGCCGTGTGTGTGTGTGTGTGTGTGTGTGTGTGGAAATACTTTTTGATGTACATTTTAGTAGAAGTGTATGACTAGAGGATGATAAGATAAGGAACGATGAAATCAGACCTATATATCTAACGTCTTGAATTTCTCAGAAAGAATACTTACTGTAGCTTCAGTCACGCGTTGTACACTATACTAGGAATAGTGAGAATGGGAGTCGGTTTCGCCACTTGTTGAGCAGAGGTGAGGAAAATGCTCTCTCCACGAACTCGACGGTATGGTCTTTGAGGACGACCTTTACACACATGAATTCCATGGCTGTGGATGTTGTGAGAAGCTTAGAATCACGTCTTCATGGAAGACAGGTAATCCTTCTTGAGTCAAAGGCACGTCTCTGTACCAGAAGGTGATGGCATCCCCTTAATCTACACCTTTACATAAGATTTTGAGTCATTTCTCTCTTGTGCTTCCATCTGACGAGGTCTGGAACCTCTTGCTCGGCTGTCGGATCTTCCAGTTTCCTGGAAGGCCCGCCTTTAGGCCTGAAACTCGCCTGGCTGGAGTAGCTTCCAGACCCCAAAGAAGGCTATCCAGAGGGCTGGAACCTACCAGGTTAGTGGGTCTTCCAGGCCCTAGGGAGGTTCATCTAGAGAACTGGAAACTACAAGGCTGATGGGTCTTCCAGGCCCTAGGGAGACCCGTCCAGAGGACTGGAACCTACCAGACTAGTGGGTCCTGCAGGTCCTAGGGAAACCCGTAGAACTGGATCCTACAAGGTTGATGGGTATTCCAGGCCATAGAGGACTGGAACCTACCAAATTAGTGGGTCTTCCAGGCCTTATGGAGACCGGTCTGGAAAACTGGAATCTACCAGGCTGGTAGGTCTTCCAGACCCTGGAAAGTCCCTTGTTGAGGACCGGAACTTCCAACCAAGCTGGCGGGTTTTCCAGGGGAGACCCAGGGAGAGGAACACTCTGTCCTGGAACGAACTAGTGAACACTTCACTTGGTGAGAGCTGATCGGCTCCTCTTGTTGCCGTCAAAGCCATCCAAGAATTTTCTTTTTTACAAATTCTGATATAACGAAGTAAATATGTTGAAGGTGTTCATCTTCAAAGATATGTTACTGGCACAGTTTGGAACACTTCATATATATGTGTATATATAAAGGAATTACGGTTCCAGTACGCAACAGGTGGTCGCATTCAGCATGAAGATAACAACAGTGTTGTGAACTACATAAAGCAATATGTAGTTTAGGGAATTTCTGAAGCCCATAGAACAGAGGAGATGTATTAGAATAAGAACGGTGAATGAAGTTTTTATAATAAGACTTCAAAGTCTCACGATATATAAGTCTCTCTAGGACACTATTGTATATATAAGTCTCTCTGCAACACTAACACATTACCTATTGCAAAAAGGAACTTGAAAGTGCGATCGCTTTTTCCCTCGTAAGGAACTCTGTATATAGAACGTAAGTATATAATTTTACTGAATGAAATGGTAGACTCGACTCGCGTCGTTAATCGCTTTAAAAGAAATTATTTGGAAAAGGTATCTGATAGATCTGATGCTAAAGGAGAATTGGCGAGGTTAGAATAATGATAAGGAAATAACCCCCGCTTTGTAGCCTGGATTAATTAAGACGGTGGGAAGTTACACAATCTACTCAGGACGAGGTAGATGATGGTAACCACACACTCTACTCAGGTCATGGTAGATGATGGTAGCCACACACTCTACCCAGAACAAGGTAGATGGTGGTAGCTACACAATCTACTCAGGTAATGGTAGATGGTGGTAGCCACACACTCTACCCAGGACATGGTAGATGGTGGTAGCTACACACTCTACCCAGAACAAGGTAGATGGTGGTAGCTACACAATCCACTCAGGTAATGGTAGATGGTGGTAGCCACATACTCTACACAGGACATGGTAGATGGTGGTAGCCACACACTCTACCCAGGACAAGATAGATAGTGGTAGCTACACACTCTATCCAGGACAAAATAGATAGTGATGGCTACACACTGCCCAGAACAAGGTGGTAGCCACACACTTTACTCAGGCTAAGGTAGACTGTAGTATCAACACACTCGACAAAGGATAAGGTAGACTGTAGCATGAACACTCTACCCTGGAGAAGGTAGACAGTAGTATGAACACATTCTACCCTGGACGAGGCAGACAGTTGTAACAACACACTTGACGAACAGTTTACTGGGAATAATGTGTGTTGGCGCAGAGGACAACTCCTGTGATGTGCTCCACGTAAGGATGGCGGGGGCCGGGAACACGGACCAGGAGCAGGACAAGGACCAGGAACAGAACTAGGACCAGGAACAATACAAGGACCAGGAACAATACACGGACTAGGAACAATACAAGGACTAGGAACAGGACAAGGACCGGGAAAAAGACCAGGAACTGGACAGGGACTAGGAACAGGACAAGGACTTGGAACAGAACGAAGGCCAGGAGCAGAGCAAGGACCAGGAACAGAGGAACTAACAGGTACGAGATCATGGATAGGATATGGAAAAGGAACCAGAAACGGTACACAAGACTAGAAAGTCGAGAGACAGATGGAGAAAGAAAATTGGCTGAAACAATGGAAGAAGAAGAAGAAGAAGAAGAAGAAAAAGAAGAAGAAGAAGAAGAAGAAACAAGTATCAAGGATAAGGTAAGAGGAACGAGGTGAAGAATAATGGGGGGAAAGAAGAGCCGTAAGGGAGTGGAAGAGGAGAAGATCAAGAAGAAGAGGAAGAGCCGGGTTGACGATAGGAACAGAAGCACTCAGAGGGAGAGGAAGAAGGAGAGGAACGGAATGGACTGACTGACAGCCACTGTAACAGACGGAACAGGAGGAGCAGGTACGTGGAACAGGAGTAGGTATGTGTAGGTACGTGGAACAGGAGTAGGTATGTGTAGGTACGTGGAACAGGAGTAGGTTTGTGTAGGTACGTGGAACGGGAGTAAGTATGTGTAGGTACGTGGAACAGAACAGGAGTAAGTATGTGTAGGTACGTGGAACAGGAGTAAGTACGTGTACGTACGTGGAACAGGAGTAGGTATGTGTAGGTACGTGGAACAGGAGTAGGTATGTGTAGGCACGTGGAACAGGAGTAGGTACGTGGAACAGGAGTAGGTACGTGTAGGTACGTGGAACAGAACAGGAGTAGGTTTGTGTAGGTACGTGGAACAGAACAGGAGTAGGTATGTGTAGGTACGTGGAACCGTATCATCAGGAGGTGAGGTGTATGTATGTATGTATGTCGGGCGATCCCGGCAGGAGGCGTGGTGTGGGTCGTCGTACTCACGCGGGGAGGTAGAGTCTGTGAGCCTGTTGCGTCTCTGAGGGGGGTGTGTTGGGCTGAGAGCGGGCGGGGTGTCGCGCCTGTTGCTTCCAACTGAGGCAGGGTAGTAGGCAAGGTGGAGCGGAGTGTGTCGTCCCTCACGCGCGCCTCGACAAGAGATGGAGGTAACCAAGTCACATCTGGCCACGCGCAGCCCGCTTTATATACCAGATCCGACGCCCACGGCCATTGGTCGCTGGGGCCTGTGACGTAATGACCCCCCCATCTCCAATCACCTCCGCTCCTCTCCCTCGCCCCGCGCGATGATGTCACTGCCCGCGCCCGCTGGTTGGCCCGACTTCAACCTCCGCCAAAGCAAAAAAAGAAAAAAGAATTTCCCCCTTCGCGGGCGCGAACGCCAAGCTGTCTAGAATCACTTATTGGGGAACTATCGGGATGGCTTCAAATCCGGCCGGGTAGCTGTGATCTTCGTACCTGATAAATGGAGGTTGTAGGGAGATATTAAGAGCTTATCGCGTGAGTTCTTGCCAGAAGCCATCTGGAGCCAATCCTAGAAAGCCTTCAAAAGCGTCTGGCGATATCGCGCGCGCGCGCGCGCTGCCTCAGTGTTTGAAATGGTCCTTGGACTTGTGTGATGGATAGCTTGTTCTTCAGCGAGACTTGGCGGACGACCTGCAGCTGCCTGTTCGACGCCGCCCACGGCCTCCGCCCATCATGACCTGACACACACACACACCCACACCCGCCCCCACACCCTCCCCGCAGGCGCTCGCGCGCGACGCCGCCCACACTCGTAAAAAAGGGGAGTTAATGCGTCCCTTAATTAATGTCGCGTGAGTTACGTGTCCTGTGTATGTGTTCGGCGGGCGGGAGTGTATTATGTTGACACCACCGCCGGGTTTATCGCTAGGAAGTGGGGATAGGGGGTGGGTCGTCCCCACCACCACCACCACCACCATCGTCGCCGTCAGGAGTCGTCACGACCTCGGGGCCTCCCACTGGTAAGGTCGTCTTCGTCGCCACTACCACCACCCACGTCAGGAGTCGTCACGACCTCGGGGCCTCCCACTGGTGAGGTCGTCCTCGTCTCCACTACCCACACCGCCGTCAGGAGTCGTCACGACCCGGAGCCTCCCACTGGTGAGGTCGTCGTCCTCGTCACGACCACCACACACAGTCGTTACGATTCGGGCCCTTCCCTCCCTCCCTCTCCCTCCCTACTGCTGAAGTCGTCTTTGTCACCACCAGCAAGTCGTCACGACCTTTTGGGGGGCGCCCTCCCACTGGTGAGGTCTCCCTCGTCACCAGCACCAACACGAACAACAACAACAACAACAACGACCACCACGACCCTGGACGACCCCCCAGAGGCCTTGGAAGACCCACCCGGCCTGTCAAGCCACAAGACACCTGTATCTCCCCGAACCCTCGAGTGTACGTATCAGGCGTCGTCGTCGGCGACAACACCCACTGACGAACCCGCTACTTATTTCCAGCGACTGGAACACACACACACACACACACACACACACACACACACACACACACGGTTCCATACGGACTCAGGAAAGCGTGACGTGTCTTGGCCTGGAGGCGGGCGGTCTGGCTTGCGGAAGACAAGAAGAAAAAAAGGAAAAAAGAGAAATATATACGTAAGACCAGAAGCTTCTTCTTCGAAGGGAGGAAGAAACACCTGCCATTGGGAGGAGGGAAAATATGCCAAAGACATTTGCGACGTGGTGGTGCCCACCTGTTCCTGAGGCTGGAGCAACAGGGCTCCTTACGGGTAAAGTAACAGGAACAACAGGAGCACACACACGTCCCCCGACGTCAAAAGTTGCAGTAAACGGCATTTGAAACGCACTGCGGGGGGGGGGGGGGGAGCAAATGACCGGTGATCACGACGGGCCGCCCTCATACTCGTGGATATTGTGAGAGGGAAAGGTTTACGGTCGTAGATTTGCCTATAATTATCATTATCTGGGGCCTGTGTTGGTGCGGGGATGTCACGGCCGGGGATGTGACAACGCCAGTGACACCACGGACGGGGATGTGACAACAGCAGTGTCACGGCCGGGGATGTGACAACAGCAGTGATATGGACGGGGGATGTGACAACAGCAGTGATATGGACGGGGATGTGACAACAGCAGTGATATGGACGGTGGATGTGACAACAGCAGTGATATGGACGGTGGATGTGACAACAGCAGTGATATGGACGGGGATGTGACAACAGCAGTGTCACGGACGGTGGATGTGACAACAGCAGTGTCACGGACGGTGGATGTGACAACAGCTGTGATATGGACGGGGATGTGACAACAGCTGTGATATGGACGGGGGATGTGACAACAGCAGTGATATGGACGGTGGATGTGACAACAGCTGTGATATGGACGGTGGATGTGACAACAGCAGTGTCACAGACGGGGATGTGACAACAGCAGTGATATGGACGTGAATGTGACAACAGCAGTGATATGGACGGAGATGTGACAACAGCAGTGTCACGGACGGGGATGTGACAACAGCAGTGATATGGACGGTGGATGTGACAACAACAGTGACATGGATGGAGCTGTGACAATACCAGTAACATGGATAGGAATGTGACAATAACTGTGATATGGAGAAGACTGTGACAACAGCAGTGACATTGTCGGAGCTGTGACAACAACAGTGACATGGACAGGGCTGTGACAACAGTAGCAGTGATGGTGGCAGTATAAAGTTTACACCCTCCCCATATAGGAAATTACACAGACACACACAACACAGACACACACACACACACACACACACCCTCCCATATCACCATACACACACTCTCTTTCCACACTCACTCATCGTCAGACTCACCTCCACTCATCTCCATCTTACTCACCAAGCTCGTCCTACCCACCTCAGTGCAGTGGCAACACAGGAACTCCGTTTTCTATGGATAAATCTTCCGTTTTCTATTTTTTTTTTATACTTTGTCGCTGTCTCCCGCGTTTTCTATATATAAATATATATATATATATATATATATATATATATATATATATATATATATATATATATATATATATATATATGAAATTTTTAACTGCATTACTTTCCTTGTTATTCCCTGTTTTACGATGTCTCTCTCTCTCTCTCTCTCTCTCTCTCTCTCTCTCTCTCTCTCTCTCTCTCTCTCTCTCTCTATCTGTCCATCTGTCTCACCTCCTTACAAACATGCTCCATCTATCCTGAACCTCCACCTCCCGTGTGTTGAACACCTCATCTCTTCTACATTGCGACCATCGCTGCCAGAGACACCTCTTGCCTGCTCGTTCGTGTGTCACGGGTCGTCGCAAACAGCCTCGTTCCATACCCTAGGGTCGTTCGCCTTCATCCTTCACACATGCCGACCATCAACAGACAACGTGTCTTTATGATTTTTCAGTCGAGTTTCTTATAAATGATTACATGTTTAAAGGATTTTTGTGATTACATGTTTAAAGGATTTTGTGATTACATGTTTAAAGGATTTTGTGATTACATGTTTAAAGGATTTTGTGATTACATGTTTAAAGGATTTTGTGATGACATGTTTAAAGGATTTTTGTGATATGTTTAAAGGATTTTGGGATTACATGTTTAAAGGATTTTTGTGATTACATGTTTAAAGGATTTTGTGATTGCGTGTTTAAGGGATTGTTGTGGTTACATTTTTAAAGGATTACGTGATTACATGTTTAAAGGATTTTTGTGATTACATGTTAAAAGGATTTTTGTGGTTACATGTTTAAAGGATTTTGTGATTATATGTTGAAGGGATTTTTGTGATTACATGTGTAAAGGATTTGTGATTAATCGCTTCGAATTTATTGGGTACTCATTGACATGAGGAAACATTTGATATATATTCCAAGATTATGTCAAATGTGAAAGCTTTTCAATATCTTATATTTCAGTTTTATAACGAAAAGTTTCTTTGGCTTAAGAAAACACCCTGTAGAATTTTTTTATTATTTATCTTTTTAAGTGGCATATAATAGCTTCAGTACAAGGCCTATTTGTAAGGTAATTAGGGATCGTTAATTGACACATTGTTGAGAGGCATCAAGTCCAGTAATTAAGAATTTAAGGAATTGCCTCTTTAAAAGGATTTCGTGGTTTGTTCATTTTATTAATATCTATTGAGTTCTCGTTGGCAGGAGAAAGTACGAGGAGACATTTTCCCCATGATCATTTTAAGAATACAAGCCAATCCTTATTTCTTTATCATTTCAAAACCAATTTCTTTTTTTTTTTCTTTTTCTTTTGGCTAAAACGAATACACTCCAAAAAGTAAAAAAAAAAAAAAAAGGACCTGGAATTTTTTAAGAACTTTTCTTGGAGAAATAGATTCATCTGAAACTCTCAATGACAGCTCTATTTTTCATGCTGAATATGAACCTAGGGTTGATATATATATATTTGCCTCTAGGCCGGTCATTAAGCCTCATAATTAAAGATTTTTAATGAGTATCTTTTTAGGAGATTCTGTGATTCCTTGCTTCGTATTTGTTAAGTACCTGTCAGCTACGGAGAAGCACTCTGTGAGATACCCATATGATCCTTTTCAAGTATAGAAGCCTTCGCGTTGTATCCTTATTTCAAAACAGTATTTTTTTTGGCTCTTAAAATATACACCGCAAAGAAACGTCTTGCATGGGAGAATCGCAATGTGAATTGAGATTCTCAGTGTCATGCTTATTATGATTCATGGTGAATACGAATCTAGGGGTTAAAGTGGCATCCAAAAATAAAAAGACAAATTAAAGGTTTAGTTTGAATCCCCTTTGGCGCCGCCAAAGGCAATTACAGGGGCATAGAGGCATTAAAAGGGAAAGAAACAAATGGAAAGTTTATTTTAATGCCACTTTGGGGATGCCAAAGGGCAAGAGAATTGCGTGGAGGCATCCAAAAAATTTAGAGGGAAATTGAAGGTTTATTCTAAATCCCCTTTGGCGTCTTCAAAGGCCTTTACATGGGAATAGTGGCATCTAAAGGGAAAGGGACATTTTAAAAGTTTACTTAAAAGACCCCAAAGTCTTGCACGCCATCTTCTCTGTTCCTTGTTACACACTTTTGTCTTCTTTGTATCTATGCCATGTTGTGTGGTACGCGCTCACAACACCTTTTCCTTTGTTTTCTTTTTTTTCTTTTTTTTATCATCCACCGATGCATGGATTCCAGGTGTCCGGTACACCATTATCATCGTCGGGGAACTCATTCGTAACTTCTCACACCTTCCTTCCATTCCGTCTCTCCAGACCTTATTTCATGTCACCCGTCACAATCACCAGCCCCGAACGAGTCACCTCGTCACCACCTACTCCTCATAGTTCTTTCCTGGGAGCATCTCGTACATCCTCGTCTTCTCTGTCGTCACCAGCTCCTTGATTCATACGTTTTCTTACGTGAATTTCGTAACGACTGAACTCAAGCATTACGTATTTACGGTTAGGCAACACTTCATTTTCTTTTTTTAAACCATTCGTCAAGATTTCTACGTTTTCTTTCCCATAGGTAATTGTATCGTCCACCAAACTGATCTAAGGCTCATACTTCTATCCGGTCATAATTATGGCCATCACCCACTTGCTTAACAAACCTAACATGTCTCTGTATTGCTCTTCGTAAAAGTATCCCCGCCAACTTCTGTCCATTTTCTTTTCAGTCGCTTGGAAAATGGACTCTTGTTCTGACGGCCTCAGGCTGCCCCCTACGGTAGCATCCAAGGACACGGGCGATATACACAAACTAGGATCCACACCACAGATTTTTGATTTCCTGGCGGGAAACACCCTTGCGATTCGATGGGTCTGAAAAAGAGAAAGAAAATGGTGAGAACGGGAAAAGAAGAGAAGTGGGGGACTGAAAGATTTTTAAGATCATCAAGTCAAAGCCATAGGACGATAGTTAAGGGGGATTAGAGTGGCTGGCCATCTATCTATCTAAGTCGGGATGGGCTGAACCCAGTGGAGCGACGGTGCGGTGAGGTGAGGGAAAAACACTGGGCTAATCACACACACACACACACACACGCACAGGACAAACGGGCGAAACTTCAGAGGCATAACTGGAGAGGCGCGTTCCGTCAGGAGCAGAGGAAGACTTACCCTCATCGGTCAACGTAACTCGGGTACCCGAGTACAGCACTTTATAACCCTTGTGGACCGAGACTGTTATCACGATCGTATAAGGTGAGGAGGGGGGAGAAGATGAAGCAGGAGGGGAGAGAATGCTACAAGGGTGGGACTCTTTATCAGTGTTGGTTAGTAGTTATACTGTTACCAGGACGGTATAGCTGTAGGGGAAAAGGCGCCTCTCCACGGGTTGTTGGTGAGGTGGCTGGTGAAGGAGTGAAAAAAGATTTACGTGTCGGAGAGGAAAAGAAGACCAGCTTACTTTTTCTTTTTCGTCTATTGGAAGCTTCACGTACGTTTAGTCTGTAGCGGATCATATATATATATATATATATATATATATATATATATATATATATATATATATATATATATATATATATATATATATATATATATATATATATAAATATATCAAATTATTACCAATGTCAAATGTTCCTCTTCGTCTTGCATAATCCCTTTGGATGATTAACTAATTTTTTTCGCATTAGACAAATGAGGAACAAGAAAAAAGTGTTTATATATATATATATATATATATATATATATATATATATATATATATATATATATATATTCAGACTTTCTGGTATAACAGGTTCGTTTAGTGAAGCTGTTACTCCTGGGATCAAAAATAGAATCTATTTCTAGTTCATTCAAAGCTAGGGTGATGTCTGCAACCACACAGTGTGTTCCTATCTATTCATACATTCAGTGTATTCTTGCGTTCATACAACTACTTCATCCATGTATATCTTGATTTATTGATACAGCCACTGTATTCATACATAACCATACTCCACAGCCAAAATGTATACACAGGGACCATACGATTTTTTTGTTCATACAGCTGCTGTATTCATACATCCACGTATTCCAATTTTATTTGTTCAGTGTTCTCCTTACAACAGTATGTTCGTACATGTGTTATGTGTGTGTATCTCATGTGCTCATACATGGTCATACAGCCTTGTGATTATCATACACCTGGTGTATTCATGTCCCTAAGGTGTTTCCATCAAAAGCCAAGTTCATCATACCTAAGGGTCGTCCTCTCGTGCTTAAAAGGTCGTACCGTCGTGCTCAAAAGGTCGTACCGTCGTGCTCAGAGGGTCGTACCGTCGTGTTCAGAGGGTCGAACCATCGTGCTCAAAGGGTTGTACCGTCGTACTCAAAAGGTCGTACCGTTGTGTTGAAAGGGTTGTTCAGTTTGTTTGAAGGGTCGTACCATCGTGTTCAAAGAGTCGTACCTTCCTTTGTGTTTAAAGGATCGTACCTTCGTGCCTAGCGATCATACGAGTCGTGCCCAGCGATCAGTCCCAGTCGTGCTCAGCGATCAGTCCCAGTCGTGCTTAGCGATCAGTACCAGTCGTGCTCAGCGATCAGTCCCAGTCGTGCCCAGCGATCAGTCCCAGTCGTGCCCAGCGATCAGTCGCAGTCGTGCTCAGCGATCAGCGCCAGTCGTGCCTAGCGATGAGTCCCAGTCGTGCCCAGCGATCAGTACCAGTCGTGCTCAGTTATCAGTCCCAGTCGTGCTCAGCGATCAGTCGCAGTCGTGCTCAGTTATCAGTCCCAGTCGTGCCCAGCGATCAGAATTCAGTCGTGCTCGCTGGGTTATTGGTTGCCACAGAGGCACAGTCTCCTTAAAGGCGCGGCGTGAGAAGCGGGGCGATGGTGGCTGCAACACCTGGCCTCATCAGGTCCTGTATGGGGAGACGCTGAGGTGTAACGCGTGGGAGGACCCGATGTCTGCCGACGCTCTCTCTCTCTCTCTCTCTCTCTCTCTCTCTCTCTCTCTCTCTCTCTCTCTCTCTCTCTCTCTCTCTCTCTGGGAAATTCTCGTATGGTCCCATCAGTAAATGGAGGTAATAAACAGGGAGGAGAGAGAGAGAGAGAGAGAGAGAGAGAGAGAGAGAGAGAGAGAGAGAGAGAGAGAGAGAGAGAGAGAGATAGAGAGAGAGAGAGAGTCTGAACTTTACAGGGGTGCAAGTCCACCTGGTTGAGGTGTGTTGGAGGAGCGATGGTTGCGGTGGTGGTGGTGGCATGTACAGAGAGCGTCAGGCTGGGAGAGGCGCAGTGTGGTTTCAGGAGCGGTGGAGGATGGGTGGATCAGGCGTTTGCCCTGAAGGCTGTGTGTGTGTGTGTGTGTGTGTGTGTGTGTGTGTGTGTGTGTGTGTTGTATACATACAACTGCGCATACACTATGTTCATCCGTCATCATGCGACCAACAACATCATACATACAATAGGATAATGTATTTAAAGAATTCATTGTTATATTCATTCACGAACTAAATCCATGTATTGAGCCCTGATGGCGTGTGCCCAATGTACGTACACACACACACACACAGTGGCATGACACCTGCTGTGTGCATGGCTCCTGCTGTGTGCATGGCTCCTGCTGTGTGCATGACACCTGCTGTGTGCATGACACCTGCTGTGTGCATGACACCTGCTGTGTGCATGACACCTGCTGTGTGCATGACACCTGCTGTGTGCATGACACCTACTGTGTGCATGGCTCCTGTTGTGTGCATGACACCTGCTGTGTGCATGACACCTGCTGTGTGCATGGCACCTGCTGTGTGCATGACACCTGCTGTGTGCATGACATCCTTACACGATAGACCACCTTCACTAGGGTCACTGTGGTTATACAATCCTGTAGCTCCGTTACCGCTGCTGTATTCCTATATATCCAGACCTGAACCCCACTATCTTCGCGTTCATAAAAAATCATCCATTACCTAAAGATTGTGGTGTTCAAATGTTCAATAAAGCCTCTCATTACTTAAAATTTCTGGTGTTCAGAAGGCTCACAGGTTGGTTGATTTAGCCCGTCAACTTACCAACAGTTATTTAAGGTGAAGCTACGTATATGAACAACCTTCAGTTGTGGGAGATGATGATGATCCCAGAGACCAGATACACACACACACACACACACACACACACACACCCACACACCAGGCATGTGTGGTGTGGGGCGAGTGCACGTTTGCTCGCCTCGTACATCTTGCACGGTATATATGCACCCTTGCCGTATAATCCACCTCGTTTCTGACACGTAATGAAGCGCCAGATTGCTCCATATTTTTTAGGTCCATACCTCCGCGCGCTCGCGCGAGCCGCCCCGCCCCCCTTCTCGTAAGTAGGAAATTTACAACCGCGCCTCCACTCGCTCGCGCGCGCGCGCAAACAACTAACATACACTCTCTCTCTCTCTCTCTCTCTCTCTCTCTCTCTCTCTCTCTCTCTCTCTCTCTCTCTCTCTCTCTCTCTCTCTCTGGCCATTATACAGGGGGAATCGCTCTGGTTCTACACGGTTGTGAACGTTCGGCTTGCCAACGTATTTTGGTAAAAAATTTCTTCCACCGTCGTTGAACTTGACGCGGTTGTTATCTGGTGTTTTAGCTGAACTGCTTCATCACCTGGCCGACGAGCGGGTTCATACCACCTAAACCGTTCGTCCGGTGCGGGATGGTAACCTGCCTCTCGTTCATTTTTCGTTTTCAAGTTAGGAAATTTCTCAGCTTTAAATGGCGTTTGAAGATGTACCTGCCAAAAGAAATTTCACCGTAATAAAGCATTGATATATGCTATATATATATATATATATATATATATATATATATATATATATATATATATATATATATATATATATATATATATTATCCCTGGGGATAGGGGAGAAAGAATACTTCCCACGTATTCCCTGCGTGTCGTAGAAGGCGACTAAAAGGGAAGGGAGCGGGGGGCTGGAAATCCTCCCCTCTCGTTTTTTTTTTTTTTTTTTTTAATTTTCCAAAAGAAGGAACAGAGAAGGGGGCCAGGAGAGGGTATTCCCTCATAGGCCCAGTCCTCTGTTCTTAACGCTACCTCGCTATTGCGGGAAATGGCGAATAGTACGAAAAAAAAAAAAAAGATATATATATATATATATATATCTTTCATACTTTCTCGTGACGAGGCTACTTAGGATAGAACTGGGTAGGCGGGAGGGTGGAAGGCGTGGGGGTGTGTCGTACCCACTCTGAACGAAAAATGGGGAACAACTTGTGGCGTTTTATGCTGAAAAAGGACTGATAATTAGGACTACTTTGTTTAAAAAGATATGGAGCTTATATGGATAGACGTGTTTCACACTTCTCTTAGCGCTTAGCACAGACGCTATAGCGCTTCACTCGGTTTGTGAATCGATTTACAAACCGAGTGCAAAAATGTAGTGCAACAAGAACCACCTCTCGGTGAGTCTAGAAATGTCATATTTTCCCGTATATCACTGACACATTCCATAGCCTGACCGCCATACATCGTAACAAGTGAAGTTAATTGAACCCGGGTTTTTGCAGATATGTTGACTGAGTTCACTCCTCTGTAAAGATAATGGGGACCAAACTAATGCATAATAGGATCCCTCCCACACAGGGTCAGAGTCTAAAATCCCCGTAGACTTCTGAACTCACTGTTTACGTCCCACACAGGATCAGAGTCTTAAAATTTCAACTTATGCTGAACTCGCTGTTTATCTGTTCAGCCTAACTACGTGTGTGCAAGGGAAGTTTAAGGCGGTTTACATAATCCAAGGCAAAGTTATGTTTTAAATATGTGTTTAGAGATATTTTGTTACGTATTTAGATACAGGAGTGAGACTAAAGATCGTGCGAAATATGGGAAATATATTGTCTAAGGCTGAAGAACCAGAATTACTTATGTCCCCAGACGCTTTCGAGATCGTCACGCTATAACATATTGACTCGCAAAAGAAAATGGCTTTACTCCCTTAATTGAATGTATATGCTTTGAAAACAATCATGCCAGTTTTCTATTTTGAGTCCTGAGAGAAAACGGTGTGTGTGTGTGTGTGTGTGTGTGTGTGTGTATCAGTATAAACACTTCAAAAATAGCAAGTTTCATTTGTGCATCGTGAGTTTCAGTGAGACGAGGTATATATATATATATATATATATATATATATATATATATATATATATATATATATATATATATATATATATATATATGCAGGAGTTGTGTCCTCACAAGGAGAGTCAGGCGCGAAGTTAAGAAACCAACTGACCAGCGAACACATCAAGCAGCGTCACATATCTGGGACGCCCACGAACAAACACCATCAGCGTCACACTCAGGAAGACGTGACGAGACCTGCTGGCTGACGAAGGGCGGGGCCCCCAGGCTTGGGGTCGGGAGACCGAGGATGGACTGGTGGAGACATACACGAGGTGGTGTGAATCACACGGAGTGTCGATGAGTTAGAGAGTTTATGAAGGGAGAGTTGATCCTTGAACACGACGGTACGATCCTTGAATACATTGTTACGATAACACATTGTTACGATATTTGAACAAGACGGTACGATCCTTGAACACATTGTTACGATATTTGAACACGACGGTACGATCCTTGAACACATTGTTACGATATTTGAACACGACAGTACGATCCTTGAACACATTGTTACGATATTTGAACACGACGGTACGATCCTTCGACATTATGGTACGATCCTTGAACACGACGCTACGGTCTTTGAACACTACGATACGATCCTTGAACCCGACGGTACAATCTTCGAGCACGACAGTACTATCCTTGAACACGACGGTGCGATCTTTGAATACAACAACGGTACGACCCTACAGTACGACGGTACAACCAATGAGCATGAAGTTGCGACATCCATTTTAGCTTCATGCCTACGAGTCGTACCGTCGTGTTCAAACGTCGAACGGTCGTACTCAAAGATCGTACCGTCGTGTTCCAGGGTCGTGTCGTCGTGCTCAAAAATCGTGCCGTTGTCCTCGAAGATCGTACCGTCGTGCTCAGACGTCGAACGGTCGTACTCAAAGACCGTACCGTTGTGTTCCAGAGTCGTACCGTCGTGCTCAAACGTCGAACGGTCGTACTCAAAGATCGTACCGTCGTGTTCCAAGGTCGTACCGTCGTGCTCAAAAATCGTACCGTTGTGTTCGAAGATCGTACCGTCGTGCTCAAACGTCGTACCGTCGTGCTCAAAAATCGTACCGTTGTGCTCGAAGATCGTACCGTCGTGCTCAAAAATCGTACCATTGTGCTCGAAGATCGTACCGTCGTGCTCAAACGTCGTACCGTCGTGCTCGAAGATCGTACCGTCGTGCTCAAAAATCGTACCATTGTGCTCGAAGATCGTACCATTGTGCTCGAAGATCGTACCGTCGTGCTCAAACGTCGTACCATTGTGCTTGAAGATCGTACCGTCGTGCTCAAACGTCGTACCGTCGCGCTCAAAGATCGTACCGTCGTGCTCATTGAGGCTGAGCCAATTACGCTGAGCAAATTATCTATCAATCATCGCCCCTAACGACAATTACTCTCCGTATTTTGTCACCATAAACCATACAGCCAAAACTTGCCTTTGTTCCATGATATTTTTTGGTCGAGATCACCCACCTCCCCCTGGCTCCGTTGTTGTGTTATCCAGCCTCCATCAATCTCCACCCTCGCCATCCAGGCATTATTCTGACTTTTGCCCAATTCCTTCCGCTAATGACCCAGGACGTCTCTCTCTCTCTCTCTCTCTCTCTCTCTCTCTCTCTCTCTCTCTCTCTCTCTCTCTCTCTCTCTCTCTCTCTCTCTCTCTCTCTCTCTCTCTCCCCCACAAGAGCCAGTGAATCAATCAAGGTTGTACATTTAGATGATTATTCAAAGGCGCCAAAGGGAAAGGGACTTCAAGTAGATCTGGGATGACGTGCCACGTAGCGCCAGCAAGTCCACCACTCCCATGAAGGCGTTCTCACACACACACACACACACACACACACATACACACACACACACACACACACACACACAGATCCCTTCAGAAGATCTATCAAGCTCGGGGCGTTCAACAGTATGATGTTCCAGTGTAAAGGTTCATAAAAGAAGAGAAAAGAAAGGTTCCTGGTAAAAGAGAAAAGAAAAGGTTCCTGATGCACTATACGAACTGTTATAACGTCTGAGACACTGGTGCTTGATCATAGTTGCGCCTAACGCGTGTCTATGGGGGGTTGAGTGTACGTATGTCCTCTGTCTATGTCAGTACCACAGGGTGGAACAGTCCTGTTTGTGTGTTATTAGTGGATCATGTGCTGCACGAGAGATTGAAAGGGAGTTTCCAATGGCTTAGGTTTCTCAAGGTCTTCAACATCCTCGAGGGCGGCGCCCCATACCCATTAGCTTTACGTGAGGTATAGCTTGAGTCTAACTTCTGGACATGGATTGGTTAGTAACACTACCTGCCTTCGAGCAAAAGACTTGTTTGGCTGACACACTCTTACAGTGGGTCATGTCTTATCTTATCCAGTATGTGAGGATGACTGAGGTTACCCATTAGAAGTCTAGTCCACTGTGAGTTTGTGTGTGTGTGTGTGTGTGTGTGTGTGTGTGTGTGTGTGTGTGTGTGTGTTACACACCAAGTCACCCATTGTGAATAGACGTCGTCACCCACTGTGAATAGACGCCAAGGCACCCACTGTGAATAGACGCCAAGTCGCCGACTGTGAAGATGGTTGACAAGACTTTCAGTTTTTACATCCCACCAGTTCGCGTGGCTTGTTCAGTACTGACCTACCACTGTAGTATGTGTGCTCTTGGAGGAATCCGCTCTGGTTCTAGTTCGGTTATGATCACCCCTAGCGTTCCCGGCTACCACGCAAAAGATCCTGGGTTCGAGTCCTGGGTGTTAGAGGGTATTCTGTGTACTGTGAAAGTGCTCGTTCAAATATATTCCTATGAGTTCCCAAGTGCACTCTCGTGTAGTAATCACATCATCAGGGGAGATAGAAGAAAGGAATATAACACTTAGTTGATACACAACAGTCAGTTGATATACAACGAAGACACGTAGCTAGGACGCCATTTGGTAAACAAGGTCACTAGACGAATGGAGGTCGGGTGCGTTCAAGTCTGGCAGCGAGCTTATCATAAACTTATCATCTGGGCAAGAAGTGGAACTGTATACAAACTTTATCAGTAATAAAGCTATCCCATTTGTCTCACACCTCGTACTGTCCACAGGCCTTTCACATCCAACACATCCTACCCCTTCCCTTCTCTTACGTTCAGAGCCCAAGTCTTGCATCCACACAACACCGTCGCGACCACTCTGAAACATCTACCTCCTTGCCCATGACAGATTCAGAACCCTCCATCCCGTACACACTCCCTGAACGCACCCAGGATAATGGCCTTCTTTCTCCACCGTAGGATTCACTCCCACCACCATAGTTCCTGCCACAACCACCGTCCACTCCCGGAGACCTTAAACCAACCCCCCCCCCTCTCGAGGTCATTCCTATTTAGATCTGTATAAAAACTCTTCCGCCTCCCCCTTCCTGCTGCGTCTCATTGCCTTACTTTTGTACCTGTTTCCCCACAACTTTCCCAATTCACAAGCACTCCCAAAGTTTGTATCCAGCTTTTGGAATCTCTCTTTGCAAACTGTCGTCAGACACGCGTCATCTGGAAAGAGCAACTGATTCCCCTCCCACGCTCCTCCTCCGCGCTCTTCCCCACTCCCTCCTCAGCATACAGTGATCCAGTCCCTCGCCCCAAGATTTGTGCATTGGTCCCTCTATATCACCGGCCCCGTCCATGAACACGCGAAATAGCCTTCGCCGGGAGTCTTACTTAGCCTTCGCCGGGAGTCGTACTCACCATCCTCTCCTCATAATCAATACACATGCTTTACTCTCTCAATGAAAGAAAAAAAAAAAGAGCTTCGTTGTATTCAGAGACTTTCCATTTACCCCGTGTACTTGCAGCACCTTCCACAAGGTATGTCGATATATAGTATCATACGTTTTTTCGTCTCTGAATCATCACACGCTTTCGTGATCCTTCACTCGTGTTTTTGGCGCACGTTTCTCGCGTATGTTCTTGATAGCAAACACCTGGTCTACACGCGTCCATACAGCCTCTACCTCCTCCCCTGAAAACACATTGCTCCTCCTCAGTCGGCTGTTCCTTACATACCACCACACTCGCACTCAACGCTCTCCTTACCAGATGCACTCAACAGACTTATATACACACATCTCTGCGTTTCGAACACTAATCTTCGTTGTCCTTTAGACAAGGGCAGTATGAGTGCACTGTGCCAGTCCCTCATGCACCTCACCTCGGGTTATGCAAACATCACGCGGCCCGATGAATCATGTTAGCAAGACTGTCGCCCCTTTTCTTGAGGAACTCCTTCACACTACAGGGTGTAGCGGCCTGTCTCATCCTAATTGGCCCTCAAGTGTGCGGGCGTGGGGACCCACCACTGGAGCGATAGCTTCAGAGAGACAAGATATGAGCACAATGGTATTGCAGTAGCAGGATGTACGCCTCCCGTTTTTAGTGGCCAGGGTTTGATTCTCGGTCGTAGCGCGTTGGTGAAATTACTTACATTGATAGAAAAAATACCTTCGGTGGAGTTGCGTTGTAGTCAGTGGATTAGAAAAAGGGTAAAAACATCGTCGGGGGAAAAAGAAAAAATCCTCACTCCAATGTAGTCCATCCTATTCCCTGCTGCTGATTCTAGGGCAGCCTGTGGAAGCTGCAGGATCCCCGTATATTGAGTCCTTGAGGTTGTATGGTCAAAAACAGACCGTGGAAGTTATCGTTCCATAACGCAACAAGAATCAATTAACCTCCGCACAGCTGGGAGTATTGAGGTCAACCCTCACGACCAGCAAACAGCCTTTGACTTACCACGTCATAAGACTTTGGTCGCAGCTGAGGGGTCCTGTATAATCAGGATGGGAGCTGGATTGACGTGTGTGTGTGTGTGTGTGTAAATAGTACAATAAACTCTCCTTCGCAATGTTAATCATTACTTAATGTTAGTTACGGGTCCTTTGTTGACAGCTGACAGTGCTGCCAACCCTGGATTTGATTAATACTCAAATCGGTTCCAGTTATCTTTGAATACTTCCCCTACTTAATTATTCGTTCATGAACCTGGATCATTACACATAAGGTTTCCGCACGTCATGGAGCAAGATGGTCATGAACGCGAACGTCTCTGTGTCGTATCCAGCGCCACGAAACGAATAGATGTTGGCGAACGAAGACATGCGAACGAGAGTGAGCGCGAGGAGGTAGGTACAGACAGCAAGGGCACCTTGACAACTAATGTTGAGGTAACAAGACTCAAGGCTTCTTCCTACTCCTCCTCCACTCGCCTCACAGGCTGCAGCACAAGCACTCGACCCCCCTTGACAACCATATCTACTGCCTGTCCTCCTCCTCGTCCGCGTCTGATCCCACAGCCTCGACGAATCTGACACTGCACGAAGACACATGCGTGTTACTCAGGCAGATGTCTGTTGCTGCTTCGATCGCCGCTGTGGTGAACAGGAATAACCAAATGTAAGGCCAACAACATCAGCTCTCCTCCTCCTTCCTCTTCCCCTCACACACTATACCCTTGACCCGGCCACGTCTGCATTTTCTAGTGACTTCAGTCACGCTGGCGGGAGAGTTGCCTTTGGTGAGGGGGAACTTGTGGGCGGCATTCTTGCAGCCGCCGCTAACGCCATTAACACCCTCCCCAGGTGTTCCTCCCCACCCCAGCACCCTCGCCAGGTGCTCCCCGCCTATAGTCCCATGCCTTCCCTTACCCTCCAGCCTCCATCCCAAGGTGCTCCACACCCAGCTCCTCCCTCCCTCCTCGTTCGCCAGGTATTTCTTCCACCAATACGTCAACACAGACACCTGCTCCACACATCCCTCTCTCATCCATGAAAACCACACTGGCCCTCACCTCTGGTGCTGTGGACGTGCCACCACCCTACCATACAACCTACCAGATAGGTCCGACAGACGCATGACTAATAATTCCAACATTCGCGTTTGTCCTCTTCACCTTGATGCAGTGGCACTAGACAGACAATCTGCTCCCTCCTCTGGGACGTCACCTTGAGTTGTACTTACAGTGGGAACCCCCTGACGAAGCAGCAAGCAACATTGGCGTTTCCTCTTTTGAGATGTTCAACTGCCATCCCATCCATCTCTTGCTACTGTGAAGCACTTCGTCGTGCACCATTCGCCATGATGGGGCTGGTTCACAGTGGTTGCAATGGGGCTTGTTCACAGTGGTTTCGGTGATGTTGTAGTACCTGTCTAGGGTCAGGTCAGAGTTTAAAAGCCTTTATACTCATGGGTCGTACCGTCGTGCTCAGTGTGTCGTCCCACTATGCTCAGTGGGTCGTGCCATTGTGAGCTAAGGGTCGTGCCACTGTCCTCAAGGGGTCATGCCACTGTGGTCAGTGGGTCATGCCACTGTGCTCAGTGGGTCGTGCCACTGCGCTCAGTGGGTCGTGCCACTATCCTCAAGGGGTCGTGCCACTGTGCTCTGTGGGTTGTCCCACTGTGCTCCAAGAAGTTCGTGGCTCTGTTCTCAAGGGGTCGTGTCACTGTGCTCAAGGGGTGGCGTTGTCTTGCTCTGTAGGTTAATAACACTCAGGAGACCCACTGAGTGTTCTCACTGCTCCTATATACCCATCGTCCGACACACATATCGTAGAAAACGAGGGCAGACCTTACATACATACATACATACATACGTACATCCATCTTCTATACGTCTCTTGCTATGCCGGGTATATACACACCGATCTGTGAAACAGTAAGTAATATGTAATACCTTATGACTATATAATGTGTATACCTTACGTATATCTGGTATTAACTGATAGATAAAATCACGGAAAAGAAGTTATCATCTGTCACTCAAACTGATAATTCTAGCTCTCTCTCTCTCTCTCTCTCTCTCTCTCTCTCTCTCTCTCTCTCTCTCTCTCTCTCTCTCTCTCTCTCTCTCTCTCTCTCTCTCTCTCTCTCTCTCTCTTTCCCTCGTCTCAGGTACTTCAACTGCTGCCAACTGGGAGTCCCATCCCGTCCCCTCTAGTCCTACGACCTTATATAAGCCTTGCGTTCCCCCCCGACCTGCTGGACCTCGTCAGTCCACCTCACGTGAAGAAGACGATCGTGGAAAACAACGCAAAAAAAAAAAAAAAAAAAGCGCTACGGAGCGTGACGTAATGCCGCGTTTTCTTTAATCACGTAGAAAAAGTACGCGTCACAGAGTTGCCGTTTACGTAAGGTCGCGAGCGCTATCGGTGGATGATCATGGCAACAGTCTGGAGCAGCACAGAGGTGCGAGACACAGCAGTAGGAGCAGCTGCCACCACCTCCTCCTCCTCCTCCTCGTCCTCCCATCGTCACTTCGAGTGGGTGTCCCGTTGTAGGAGGGGGAGGTACTGGCGGGTATTGCCTCTCTCCGGCTGGGGTTACAGGTTAGGCTAGACTCCAGGAGGAGGAGGAGGACACACCACCTGGCTGTCTACTCTTCCAATTCCCTTTGATGGAGGGAAATGAAAACGAGGAGAAGTAGTGCTATTGACGGTGAATTCAACGTGATCTCTCTCTCTCTCTCTCTCTCTCTCTCTCTCTCTCTCTCTCTCTCTCTCTCTCTCTCTCTCTCTCTCTCTCTCTCTCTCTCTCTCTCTCTCTCTCTCTCCCTCAGAGGTGGCTCACTCGTTGAATCAATACATTGGACAGAATTACACCTGTTGTATGTGTCTTGTGCACCTGTAGCGCCGACACCTGTAGCGCCGCCGATGAGTTTCGTAGGAAACAGAGTGCTCTTCACATCCCTTGTAACTTAACCGTGTCACAAACCTCGTCTCTAGATTACATTGATGACCTTCTGTTATGACGGAGATCAGGAGAACTGCATACCTACGTCCCCGTCAGGTAACCTGATGGTTCTCACGAAGAACGAGTCGGGTTATTTTGTGACTTCGGGAGAGTGGATGACGTCGACGGAGGGGGAGGTGTTGCTCCGTGTGGTTTTCGATGCTGCCAAAGTCATCAGCTGTTGAGGAACTGGGGACATCAGTGATCTAAAGTCCTTAAGTAAGGATCTTTCTGTTAGACTCAAGCAATATAGATATAGTATAAGAACGGGATAAGAATCAAATGCCTTGTTTAATCACGTTAAAAACTATGATCATTGTATTGACTAGAGTAATGCCATCTCAGTTATTAACTCTAACTCTATTACCACGAGAAATATCATTGAATCTTCTATTACTAAATACACAAAGAATTATAATCTTGATATTAGTGATGGTCTATACCAATTAGATAACTTTATTGTTGATAGAATTTGTAAAATGATAAGTTTATGAACGCTTGTTGTCTGTCTTGGGCAATCGCATGTTTACCAAGTGGCGTCCTAGCTCCGTCTCTTCGATGAATATCAACTGACATATATTTCTCTCTTGTGTCTCCCCTGATGATGTGATTATTACACGAAAGTGCACTTGGGAACTTGTGTTTCATTTTCCCCGTGGACTCATAGAAATATATATATATATATATATATATATATATATATATATATATATATATATATATATATATATATATATATATATATATATATATATATAGGGTAACATGGTCTTTAATCTGTTGCGTCATGCTAGTCATTCATATCAATGAGAACCTACTTCACCTCAAGCAGCTGCACCCATCAGGGCATCACAGGTGAGGGGGCTGCAACGTGAAGACGCGGGCCCCTGGGAAGCGTACAGCTTAACGACGCTCAGCGGGGAAGTCTTCCAGCCGTGGAAATGAGCCTTCTTGCCACCAAAAGGTTGACGGCTTCTCTCTCTCTCTCTCTCTCTCTCTCTCTCTCTCTCTCTCTCTCTCTCTCTCTGTCTTTATTCTCTCTCTCTCTCTCTCTCTCTCTCTCTCTCTCTCTCTCTCTCTCTCTCTCTCTCTCTCTCTCTCTCTCTCTCTCTATGTATATATATATATATATATATATATATATATATATATATATATATATATATATATATATATATATATATCTTTCTTTTTTCTTTCATACTATTCGCCATTTCCCGCATTAGCGAGGTAGCGTTAAGAACAGAGAACTGGGCCTTTGAGGGAATATCCTCACCTGGCCCCCTTCTCTGCTCCTTCTTTTGGAAAAAAAAAAAAAAAAAAAAAAAAAAAATATATATATATATATATATATATATATATATATATATATATATATATATTCTCTCTCTCTCTATTCTCTCTCTCTCTCTCTCTCTCTCTCTCTCTCTGGTATTGTCAATGTTTACTAAAGTTGGAGGGCGAGAAAGGTGAGAGCCAGAGAGATACTTTATCTCTCTTCGGTTGCAGAAGAGACGATTTAGGAAGCTGAGGGAGACAATGGGTGGGAGAGATCTTCGTATTACCCAACTATTGAGGGTCTACAATATTTGCAGTGTTTACGTAAGGCTTGGAAAGCTCATAGGCTTCGACTCGGGATCGGGGTGATGGCGATGGATCGTATCACATTAAGAGATTGTTTCCCCTCTTTAATTCTAAGTTGTGACCCTCTATTTGGTCTGTCCCTGTCCTTGCCTGTTTTGATGTGTCACTATCAGCGTCATAGAACTGGTTTGAAAACGTAATGATTATAATCAGGTCACCCCTCACTCTCCTTTCTCCCGTGGTGGGCAAATTCAAGGCCTCTACCCTCTGTATCTTATCTCTCTTGATTCTGGTACCATCTGTGTGTTTACCCTCCTTTAGATCTTCTCTTTTGGTTCTTTGTGCGGTGCGGTGACCAGACTCAGGGAGCAAATTCTAGTTCTGGCATTATGTAGCATATGAATAGCTTTGTGAATGTTTGTTTATACACGTCATGGAATTCGATTCTGTTGCCTATCAGCAGACAGGTTGTCTCCTTTATAGTTCTAAAAATTGAGGCTCTGAAGACACGTTAGGTACAGTGTGGACTCCTAAGTCCCTGCAGTTTATTTCCTGATAGATGATATCTATCTTAAGGTCTTCTTTCGCTGTATTCCATTTTAACTTAGATGAAGAAGAGCTTTGGTCCCACGACTGAACCCTGGAGCACGCCAGTGGTGAACCCCCCCCCCCCCCTCAGCCCACTTCGGAAAGGCTTCTCTGTTATGCGTCCTTTGTTCCATTCCATTTAGATCATTTTCTGTCTGTCGAAGGAGTCCTCCTCACCCCGATGACCCCCCCCCCTCATTCGTACTAGACCATCCAACTCTTTTTTTTTTTACCAACCTCGTATGTGACACAGTGTCAAATGCTTTCTGGCCGTCCAGATGCCCATAACTCACTTGACCTTCTCTTTCACTTATAACGGAGCTCACTCTTTCGTAGAAGTCGATGAAATATATTACGTACGATCTCTCCCTGAAGTTTTGTCGTCTCTCGCTCAGGTACTTTCTCCTTTGCAAGTAGTGGTCAAAAATGCTTTCTGCTCCTCTTCACCAGTATTCCAAGAACCACTCTCGTCTGTGTGTGTGTGTGTGTGTGTGTGTGTGTGTGTGTGTGTGTGTTTAGCATCTATGATTATCATTTGTGGGTTAAGGATAGACTTGTGATGCTCCTGTGTATACACACACACACACACACACACACACACACACACACACACACACACACACACACACACACACCAGCCCTATGCAAAGCCCCTATTTACCTACCAGCCGCGGGGGGAAACTGACCTCCTGGGTTGGGTGTGTTAAGCCACGACAAGGACGCAGCACGTCCATCATGGAGGGAGTGACAGCCACCCACCATGATCCCTCCCTCACTCTACGACCATCCTACAACCATCCTACAACGCTACAACTTCCACCTGATGCATCATACATACATACCTCATCTCTCTTACCACACCACCACCACTACCACACTATCAGCGCATCTCCTCGGTCCACTCCCCTTACCATCGCTTTGCGCCACACTTGCCTCTCTCTCTCTCTCTCTCTCTCTCTCTCTCTCTCTCTCTCTCTCTCTCTCTCTCTCTCTCTCTCTCTCTCTCTCTCTGGAGCAAGAACATTTAAATCCCCCGAAGAACGTTCTTCCAAGAACATGGCCACGGAACGAAAGGCAGTGCAC
Source organism: Panulirus ornatus (assembly GCF_036320965.1). Taxonomy (NCBI): domain Eukaryota; kingdom Metazoa; phylum Arthropoda; class Malacostraca; order Decapoda; family Palinuridae; genus Panulirus; species Panulirus ornatus. The sequence continues at coordinate 9,932,444 of NC_092227.1, forward strand.
GGAGAAGAGCAGAGAATCGGCTTCAGGAGGTGTTACAAGGGGAGAGAGAGAGAGAGAGAGAGAGAGAGAGAGAGAGAGAGAGAGAGAGAGAGAGAGAGAGAGAGGAGAGAGAGTGTGTGTGTTATTAGGAAGGGAAGGAGTGAAAAAGATCAAGTTCATTGGTAATGAATTGGGGGCGAGAGAGAGAGAGAGAGGGAAGTGTTAGAAGATAAATGATATATGAGAGAGAGAGAGAGAGAGAGAGAGAGAGAGAGAGAGAGAGAGAGAGAGAGAGAGAGAGAGAGAGAGGCACAGATCAAAATGAACACACACACCTCCCTCAAGGTTCTCTGAAGAGACAGATCATCTGTAAAGGACCAACAGATATGATCAGATCAACGAGCCCCCGAGGTGAACCTTGGAGTGAGTCGTGTGAACACAAGGAAAACACACAGTTTCATAGTGTGCTTTTCCTTACAGGTCTCGACATTCTTCTACTGTTACGGGGCAAGGGAGTGGGGGGCTGAGTACTGCAGGGGAGTGGGGGCTGAGTACTGCAGGGGAGTGGGGGCCGAGTACCGCAGGGGAGTGGGGGCTGAGTACCACAGGGGAGTGGGGGGCTGAGTACCGCAGTGGAGTGGGGGCTGAGTACCGCAGGGGAGTGGGGGCTGAGTACCACAGGGGAGTGGGGGCTGAGTACTGCAGGGGAGTGGGGGCTGAGTACTGCAGGGGAGTGGGGGCCGAGTACCGCAGGGGAGTGGGGGCTGAGTACCACAGGGAAGTGGGGGGCTGAGTACCGCAGGGGGAGTGGGGGCTGAGTACCACAGGGGAGTGGGGGCTGAGTACCGCAGGGGGAGTGGGGGCTGAGTACCACAGTGGAGTGGGGGGCTGAGTACCGCAGTGGAGTGGGGGCTGAGTACCGCAGGGGAGTGGGGGCTGAGTACCACAGGGGAGTGGGGGCTGAGTACCACAGGGGAGTGGGGGCTGAGTACCGCAGGGGAGTGGGGGCTGAGTACCGCAGGGGAGTGGGGGCTGAGTACTGCAGGGGAGTGGGGGGCTGAGTACTGCAGGGGGAGTGGGGGCTGAGTACCACAGGGGAGTGGGGGCTGAGTACTGCAGGGGAGTGGGGAGGCTGAGTACCGCAGGGGAGTGGGGGCTGAGTACCACAGGGGAGTGGGGGCTGAGTACCACAGGGGAGTGGGGGGCTGAGTACCGCAGTGGAGTGGGGGCTGAGTACCGCAGGGGAGTGGGGGCTGAGTACCACAGGGGAGTGGGGGCTGAGTACCACAGGGGAGTGGGGGCTGAGTACCGCAGGGGAGTGGGGGCTGAGTACCGCAGGGGAGTGGGGGCTGAGTACTGCAGGGGAGTGGGGGGCTGAGTACTGCAGGGGGAGTGGGGGCTGAGTACCACAGGGGAGTGGGGGCTGAGTACTGCAGGGGAGTGGGGAGGCTGAGTACCGCAGGGGAGTGGGGGCTGAGTACCACAGGGGAGTGGGGGCTGAGTACCGCAGGGGAGTGGGGGCTGAGTACCACAGGGAAGTGGGGGCTGAGTACCGCAGGGGTGTGGGAGCTGAGTACCGCAGGGGAGTGGGGGCTGAGTACCACAGGGGAGTGGGGGCTGAGTACCACAGGGGAGTGGGAGCTGAGTACTGCAGGGGGAGTGGGTGCTGAGTACCACAGGGGAGTGGGAGCTGAGTACCACAGGGGAGTGGGAGCTGAGTACCATAGGGGAGTGGAGGCTGAGTACTGCAAGGGAGTGGGGGGCTGAGTACCACAGGGGAGTGGGGGCTGAGTACCACAGGGGAGTGGGGGCTGAGTACCACAGGGGAGTGGGGGCTGAGTACCACAGGGGAGTGGAGGCTGAGTACCACAGGGGAGTGGGAGCTGAGTACTGCAGGGGAGTGGGGGGCTGAGTACTGCAGGGGAGTGGGGGCCGAGTACCACAGGGGAGTGGGAGCTGAGTACCACAGGGTAGGAGGCTGCACCAGGAGGTAATACCTCCACAGGAGAATGCCCCGGTGAATGGTACTGGGGCGGTGAGTTCGTCATGAGCCTAAGTTCGTCAGCTCGACGCTGGAAAATACGATATACGTTTCCGACGGACAGTTCACAAGGTCGGATGGACTTCCACAGAGGCCCGTAATGAGGGTCTTGAGGTGGTAAGACAAAACAGGAAGGTCCTTGTGGGCCTTTTTTTGAACACGACGATATGGTCTTCGTCTGAGATGGTCTGGCTGCCATGGTTTCCCCTCCCTCTCCCAAAGTGTTCAGGTCATCTGTCGTGTCATCGAAACCAAGGGTCGTCGTCATACCGTTCGTGCCCAGTGGTCGTACCATCGTGTGCATCAGTCGTAAAGTCGTGCTCAACGGTCGTTACGAAGTGCTCAACGGCCGTTACCGCGTGCTTAACGGTCACTTCGTCGTCGTGCTCAATGATCGTACCGTCGTGCTCAACGGTCGTACCGTCATGCTCAACGATCGTACCGTCATGCTCAACGATCGTACCGTCGTGCTCAACGATCGTACCGTCGTGCTCAACGATCGTTACGAAGTGCTCAACGGCCGTTACCGCGTGCTTAACGGTCACTTCGTCGTCGTGCTCAAAGATCGTACCGTCGTGTTCAACGATCGTATCATCATGCTCAACGGTCGTACCGTCATGCTCAACGATCGTACCGTCGTGCTCAACGATCGTTACGAAGTGCTCAACGGCCGTTACCGCGTGCTTAACGGTCACTTCGTCGTCGTGCTCAAAGATCGTACCGTCGTGTTCAACGATCGTATCATCATGCTCAACGGTCGTACCGTCATGCTCAACGATCGTACCGTCGTGCTCAACGATCGTACCTCCGAGCTAAATGGGCTTTTTTAATCACCTAACTAGCCGCTTGGTCAAGCGTTCTCAGTCTAACCGCTCACACGCCGTGCGTTCAAGCTTGGCCCGTCAGACTACAGACACGTTCAACGGCGACACCCACTCACTCTGGCCTGAGGACGCCCCTGCTTGGTTGGTCTAACGCCTGGTAGAACACTCGAGAAAATGCAGAAGGAGGACGTGAGAATCGTCATCGGCTCTTCCAGAAGAGCAGAGATTATAACTCATGAGGATCGAACCTGGTCTTCTGCGTCACCTACACTCCACACTAAAAGCGGTTTGTTATCCTTATCGTATCGATACTTGTTAACAAGGACGAGTCTCCAAACAAAACAGCCTGATTATAAGTGGCTTCCATCCTTCATTAATGGCGTTCAACTCCCTTTTAAAAGGACTCTGTAAGATGCTCCAGTGAGAAGCATGACATGTATAAACAAAGCTATGATGGAGTCAAGTGTGGAGTATCTCTGAAATCCCCTCACGTACTGAGAGGTCGGATGAATTGCCAAACACTTATGCCCCAGAGAGATGCTGTTGAATGTCACCTGGGTCGACTAGAGAGTAGCTTTAATTCGGTCACTCAGAGAGAACTTGAACAA